>NW_022196895.1:81651741-81668917 GCF_008632895.1 Mastomys coucha
AAAGAAAATATCTAAAATTAAAAAAAAAGATATTAAGAAAAAAAAAAAGAAAATCTATGAAGAAAACCTAAAATGAAATATAAGTAAAAATTAAAAAGTCATGAATTCAAACAAGATCTTAGAAGAAATACTAGTAAAATGGACCTAGTAGAAGAGAAATTATCAGGTTTAAGAAATAAGAAAATAAATCATACCAAATAAAATACAAGCCTTATCAGGAGAAGATGCACAAACTCTGGACCATGATTAAAGGAAAAAAACTTAAGAAGAACTATGGTAGAAGAAACCTAGGTAAAAGGCAGAGCAAATATTTTAAACAAAATTATAGAAGAAAATCTCTCATTCTAAGTAAAGAGATACCTATTAAAACCCAGGAATCATTCAGACATAAAACAGATAAAACCTGAAAAGAAACTACACAGTATAGAATAGTCAGAATATCAGCTTTGCAAAATAAAGAAAATTATTAAAGAGTTCAAGATAAGTCAAGTCACATATAAAGGCAGACCCATCATAAAAACTACAGATTTATTTCTTTTTATTTTTTGAGTGAAACATTTTAATAACTATTTGAGAAAATGATATTTTCATTATACTTAAATGCTTACTGCTTTAGAGTTCTAAAGGGCTACATTGATATGATACCGTGAAATGAACTCTTCTGCTAATTACTACTCCAAATAGTAATATAATTAATCAAAATTATACTTTGGAGGAATTACCTCCAAAGTGTTAAGTTTCAGATTTTGAGAAATAATATGGGTGATACAGTATTGTCCTAAGTTTGAACCTGAATTGTACCATAACTTGATCATTTTTTATTAGATAATTTCTTTATTTACATTTCAGATGTTCTCCCTTTTCCTGGTTTCCCCTCTGAAAAAAAGCCCCTATTCCCCACCCTCCCCCCACTCAGCAAGCCACCCTCTCCCAATCCTGACCCTGGCATTCCCTACACTGGGGCATAGAGCCTTCACAGGACCCAGGACCTCTCCTTCCATTAATAACTGAGTAGGCCATCCTCTGCTACATATGCAGCTGGAGCCATGAGTCCCACCACCACTTTGGTTGGAGGTTTAGTCCCTGGCAGCTCTAAGGGTACTGGTTAGTTCATAATGTTGTTCCTCCTAAGGGGCTGCAAAACCCTTCAGCTCCTTGGGTCCTTTCTCCAGATCCTTCATTAGGGACCATGTCATCAATCCAATGGATGAGTGTGAGCCTCTACTTCTGTATTAGTCTGGCACTGGCAGAGCCTCTCAGGAGACAGCTACATCAGCCTCCTATCAGCCTGCATTTTCTGGCATCCACAATAGTGTCTAAGTTTGGTAATTGTACATGGGAAAGATTCCTAGGTGGGGCAATCTCTGAATTGTCCTTCCTTCAGTCTCTGCTCCACACTTTCTATCCACAATTTGGTCATCCTTTTTCTGGACTTTCCTATCTATGGTTTGCGAATTGTATCTTGGGTATTATGAGCTTCTGGGCTAATAGCTACTTATCAGTGAGTGCATACCATGTGTGTTCTTCTGTGACTGGGTTACCTCACTCAGAATGATGTCCTCCAGATCCATCCATTTCCCTAAGAATTTCATAAATTCATTTTTTAATAGCAGAGTAGTACTCAATTGTATAAATGTACCATATTTCCTGTTATATCCATATAACATTCCTCTGTCGAGGGACATCTGGGTTGTTTCCAGCTTCTGGCTATTAAAAGTAAGGCTGCTATGAACATAGGGGAGCATGTGTCCTTATTACATGGAGCATCTTCTGGGTATATGCCCAGAAGTGGTATTGCTGGTTCCTCTGGTAGTACTATGTCCAATTCCCTGAGAAACCATCAAAGTGATTTCCAGAGTGGTTGTACCAGCCTGCAATCCCAACAGAAATGAAGGAGTGTTCCTCTTTCTCCACAACCTTGCCAGCATCTGCTGTCACCTGAGTTTTCTATCCTAGCCATTCTGACTGGTGTGAGGTGGAATCTCAGGGTTGTTTTGATTTACATTTCCCTGATGATTAAGGATGTTGAACATTTTGTTAGGTGCTACTTAGCCATTCAGTATTATTCTGCTGAGAATTCTTTGTTTAGCTCTGTACCCAATTTTTTAATAGGGTTATTTGGTTCCCTGGAGTTTAACTTCTTGAGTTTTTTTGTATATATTGGATATTAGCCCTCTGTCTGGTGTAAAATTGATAGAGATCTTTTTCCAATCTGTTGGTGGCTGTTTTGTCCTATTGACAGTATCCTTTGCCTTACAGAAGTTTTGCAATTTTATGAGGTCCTATTTGTCAATTCTTGATCTTAGAGTGTGAGTTATTGGTGTTCTGTTCAGGAAACTTTCCCCTGTGCCCATGTGCTCAAGGCTCTTCCCCACTTTCTTTTCTATTAGGTTCAGTGTATGTGGTTTTATGTGGAGGTCCTTGATCCACTTGGACTTGAGCTTTGTACAAGGAGATAAGAATAGATTGATTTGCATTCTTCTATATGCTAACTGCCAGTTGAGCCAGCACCATTTTTTGAAATTGCTGTCTTTTATCCACTGGACGGTTTTAGCTCCTTTGTCAAAGGTCAAGTGACCATAGGTGTGTGGGTCCATTTCTGGGTCTTCAATTCTATTCCATTGATCTATCAGCCTGTCACTGGGCCAATACCATGCAGTTTTGTTTTTTGTTTTTTTTTATCACAATTGCTCTGTAGTATAGCTTGAGGTCAGGGATGGTGCTTCCACCAGAAGTTCTTTTATTGTTGAGAATAGTTTTCACTATCCTAGGTATTTTGTTATTCCAGATGAGTTTGCAAATTTCTCTTTCTAACGCTGTGAAGAATTGAGTTGGAGTTTTGATGGAGATTGCATTGAATCTGTAGATTGCTTTTGGCAACATAGCCATTTTTTACTATACTAATCCTACCAATCCATGAGCATGGGAGATCGTTCCATCTTCTGATATCTTCCTTGATTTCTTTCTTCAGAGACCTGAAGTTCTTGTCATATAGATCTTTCACTTGTTTATAACTACAGATCTTGTAGTGTACACTGTAAAACCAGAATAGTTTGAACTGTTGATCTACGAGTTTCAGATGACCACAGATTCCAGCACAGACTTCTATAACCTGCACAGTTATCAATCACAATCAAAAAAGAAAGGATATTTTCCATGATACAAATAGATGTAAGGAATTTACGACCAGTAAGACAGTTCTACAGATACACTAGAAGAAATACTTACAGAAGACTAAGGCTTTCAAACATAGCCAAGTAGGCATAATGAATAAATACATAATTTTATAACATTAAGGCAGAGAAATCTAATAAAACATCATAAAAATAATAAAGTGAAAGGAATTAATAGACATTCATTAACTCTTAATAGTAATGCTCTCAATTTCCTAATAAAGAGGTAGAGAATAACAGATTAGAGTATAAAGTAATTGTCTTTTGTTTATTTGTTTTTTGCTTTTATTTCCAAAAAGTATACCTCAGAATTAATGACAGATACTACTGTGCTGCAAAATTATGGGAAAATGTATTTCAAGTTAATAGAACTAAGAAACAAGCTGTATTAGCTATTCTAATATTTGACAAAATAGATTGCAATCTAAAACATTTCAGACGAGATGGTAAAGAATATTTTCCACTGACTAAAATAATAATCCCCCAAATTTTAATATTTAAAAAATTAAATATTACATATCAAACATAACAGCATCCAATTTTATAAAAGAAAAATCTTTTAGATCTAAATCATCAGTTTGATCACAATAGTGATTGATTTCAATATTCTACTCTTACCAGTAGACTGAATGATTACCTGAAGAAAAAAGAAAGAAAAAAAGAAAACCCTCAACAATGTAACTGAGAAACTGCAGAATTAAGTAACACCACCAATCAAGTGGAACTAACGGATCCTTCTATATTGCATCCCTCAAACACTGAAGAATATACATTTTTTTTTTTAGAAAACACTACAATGCACGAGTGATATCACTGCATTTTGTGGTACACCTATTTTCAGCTTTTTGATGAGTCTGCCAGCACACTGATTTTTACAGTGTATGTACCAGTTTGCACTCCCACCTGTAATGCATAAGTGTTACTTTCTCCCTCATCCTCCTCACTATCTGGCTGGATTATTATTATTATCATCATCATCATCATCATCATCATCATCATCATCATCATCATCATCATCATCATCATCATTATTATTATTATTATTATTATTATTATTAATCACAACCATTCTGAGTGGGATAAGATTAAATCTCCACATTGTCTTATTTTGTATTCGCCTGGATGGCTAAAGGTGTTGAGTATTGTTGTTAGTGTTACTGTGCTGCTTGTGTCTTATCCGAGGTCTTTCTGCTTAGCTCCATGCCTGTGCTGGTTTGAATGAGATTGATACCATTGACTCATACATTATAATATTTGGTTCCAAGAAGGTTGACTGTTTAGGAAGGAGTATGAGGTGCAGCCTCATTTGAGGACGTGTGTTACTGGGGCTGGGTCTGAGGTTTCAAAAGCCCATTCCAGGTCCAGTCCCCAAGTCTCTTTCTCTTCTTCCTTCTTGCTGATAAGATGTGAGCTCTCAGCTGCTGCTCCAGCATCAGGCCTCTCTGCTGCCATGCTCCCACAGCCTGATAGTCATGGACTCACCCTCTGAAACTGTAAAACAAGCCTCAATTAAATGCTTTCTTTTATGAGTTGCTTTGGTTATGGTGGCTCGTCATCAAATTAGAAAGAGAAGTGAGACAGTGCTTCCTTTTTAAAATGGGGGCTTGGAGGTTGATGTTCTGTCTTATCAGTTTTTATATACTCTAGCTCTACGGCTGGCATTTAGTGGAATGAAACAATATAATAAATGAAACTCACATATTGCAGTTTCTGATCAGATTCTAGTATTCCAAGAGCTTAATTTTTGATAAACTGTATAAAAATCCTACAATACATGTATTACACATTTTACATGTGAATTTATGAATACAAGAGCATTTTTGTTTTAAATCTTAAGTAAATATATATTCTTGATCTCTATAATAAAATATGTAGCTTAGTATCATCTAGTATATGTAAAATAATTTATTTACCTGACATATGTAGCTTAATATCATCTATTCTATGCATAAAAGTTTTATTTACCCATAAATCTTCATGATGCACTTTTAGGTCGTGTCCAATATTTCACTGTAAAAAATGGTGGGAGCTGATTTCTTATTTCATAAATTACTTAATTGATTAATTTGAAGGCCCAATTGCAGCTTCCTTTCCTTCCTTCCCTCCCATTCCTTCCCTATCACTTCTCCCTACATCAATCCTACCATCTCTTTCTCTCATAGAAGGGGAGATCTCCCATGGATATCAAACTGCCTTGCAATAGGACTAAGTGCATCTTATTCTATTGAAGGTAGACATAGTAGCCCAGTTAGGGGGAAGGGATCCCCAAAGGGAGGCAACATATTCTGGAATAGCCCCTGCTTTAGCTGTAAGGGTCACTCATAAAGTTCAAGCTGCACATCTGTTACATATGTGTGGGGGGCTTAGGTCCCTCCCATGCATACTTTCTGGGTGGTGGTTTAGTCTCACTGAGCAATTATGGGTCCAGATTAATTGATTTTCATATGTTTTCTTGTGGTGTTCTTGACATCTCTGGCTCCTTCAATCCTTCTTCTGCCTCTTCCACAAGATTCCACTAGCTATGGCTACTGTTTGAGTGTGGTTCTCTGCATCTGTCCAAGTTAGCTGCTGGATGAAGCCTCTCAGATGAATTATAGTAGGCTCCTGTGTGAAAGTAGAACATAGTATCTTTAATAGTGTCAGATGAGGGCTCTCTCTCATGGTCTCATGGTCTCAAGAAGGGCCAGTCATTAGTTGGTCAATATTTCAATTTCTGCTTTATCTTTATCTCTGCACGTCTTGTAGGCAGACCCTATTTCTAGCTAGGTGTCTTACCTAGGGTCTCCCTCATAGATTCCTGGGAGTTTCCCTTGTCTTAGGTTTCTAGCTATTCCAGAGATTCCTCCTATCCAATCAAATGGGGAAGGTTTGGGATCAGGTTAAACATTACCTATGGCCAATATATTGATTTCTTCTATGCCTGAGATTCTTTCTTCTGTCTCTTGTATTCAATGTGTGATGAATGCATCTGTACTTCCTGTTCTCCTACCCAGGCTTTCTATCTGCAGGATTTCCTCAGTTTACGTTTCCTTTACTGCTTCTATTTTGATTTTCAGGTGTTAAACAATCTTACTTATTTCCTTCACCTGTTTGACTGTATTTTCTTGTACTTTTTAAGGGATTTATTTATTTCTTCCTTAAATGCCTGTATCATCTTTATAAGGTTAGATTGAAGGTTATCTTCCTTTGCTTCCGCTGTTTTAGGATATCCAGGGTTTGTAGTAGTAGGCTAGCTGAGTTCTGTTGGTGTCATATGGTCCTGGCTCTTGTTGATTGTGTTCTTATGCTGGCCTTTAGCCATCTGGTTGTCCATGGTACCATCAGGTCTCTTGGAATTCAGGCAGATTTGGAGCGGAAATAGAGTATAGGGCACAGTTTTCAGCTGCTGGTTGATCCCTAAGGGGACCTGTGAGGCAAGGACCTCGGGTGGTATCCTACCTGGTTGTCTCAGGTCCTGGCATACCTCTGGAAATAAAATCAAATCAAGTGTTGTCTGACAAGTGTCTGATATAGCTGTCTCCTGAGAGGCTCTGACAGTGCCTGACTAATACAGAAGTAGAGGATCACAGCCATCCATTGGACTGAGTACAGGGTCCCCAATGAAAGAGCTAGAGAAAGAAACCAAGGAGCTAAAGGGTTTGCAGCCCCTTAGGACAAGCAATAATATGAATTAATTAGTACCCTCAGAGCTTCCAGGGTCTAAACCACCAACCAAAAAGTACACATAGTGGAACTCATGTCTCCAGCAGCATATGTATAGCAGAGGATCGGCTAGTCGGTCATCAATGGGAGAAGAGGCCGTTGGTCCTGTGAAGGTTCTATGCCCCAGTGTAGAGGAATGCCAGGGCCAGGAAGCAAGAGAGGGTGGGTTTGTGAGCAGGGTGAGGGAGGGAGGGAACAGGGTTTTTCTTTTTTTTTTCCCAGAGGGGAAACCAGGAAAGGAGGTATCATTTAGAATGTAAATGAAAAAATATCTAATAAAACGTTATAATCTATGTTTAAGCTGTTTCTGGGCTTGCCCCAGGGACCAGGCAGGCAGAGGCTTGATGGCAGAGGTCTCACCTGCTTGTCTCTCGTGCAGCAGGCCTGCAGGAATTAGGCAGAACTGTGGTCCAGAAAACAGGGTACTCAAGGCACAAAGTACATCTCACTACGGGTAGGATTGCCCTGTGTGGACCCTGGAATCATATTTCTTGCTCTGCTTTCTTAAATACATGGGTGCAAAATATTATATCCATCTAAATTATAATACAGTAGAGCATCACATCCTAATTTTAGTCATTATTCACAATTTTTTTCTATGTATGCTTAAGTAACAAATATCCAGTTGTTGTAAATACATTTTTATGTTTGTGCATTTCCACAAAGGGAGACATAACCAGAAATAGTTTTAGCATTTTCAAGAGCCTAAGGTGGCATTTCAGTGTGGTTTCATAAATGATCAATGATTGATGACCTTCCTACATTTAATTAATCTTTCACTTCAGTAAATCATACTTTTGTGTACATTAGAGTTCTTGTAGGTTTTATTTTATTTTATTCTTCAAATTAATCTTTTTTATGATGTATTTTATATGTATGAGTCTTGTGTCTACATTTATGTACATGGTCCACATGTGTGCCTGGTGGTCCTGGGTGTAGGATCTTCAGAAGAGGGTGAAGGATCTTTTGGAACTAGACTTATGGGTAGTTGCGAACCTGAATGAGAATGCCAGAAACTTAGTACCTGATAATCTATCTCTCCAGCCCCTGCGGTTGGTCAGCTAATAGTTATTAAACTACCATGAATTTCTATATCTGTTGTCCCTGTTATTGAATTTGCATTTCTTATCTGCATTGACTGTTCAACATAATATAAATTATAAATGGATTTAATATCAGAATTTGTTTTATAGTATGTAGTTAGTTCTTGAAGTTTGTCTAGGAGATAATTTCATTCCTTGATGTTAAATTATCTCTAGAATAATATATCAGCACATTGATAGCTTTATTTTTCACATTAATATCATGTGTTATCTGCAAGTGATTCTGATTGTGCTCTGATGTGGATTTATAAATTTATTTTACTTTACTTTTGTTTTATATAGCAGATTTTATTATCTCTTCTGACTAATGCATTGTCTGTGTAGTGATAAATAATAATACATGCTCACATACTAAATTTGTATTATGGATCTGTTCTTCTCTTTTATTTTTTTCTCTTTAATTTTCTGTTTCCATACTAGTGATATGGAGATACAATAAGAAAGCAAGGTTTGCATCAATACTACTTTCTGTTATGTTTTTACATTAGACAAAGTCACCTTCTTACCAATATAAAGATGAGTTATTCTTAGTTTTTAAAAAATATGTTTTCTATTCTTTGCTCTTTTCCTTTCTTTAAGAAAGATAGAATATGTTTTCAAGTTTCATTAAAACATCTTAGAGTGTTCAAAAAGTTATATTGAACATAAAAATTAATTTGGGTCAATATTTATCAAATTCACAAATAACTAAATATACAGATTAAATACATATATGTACATAGGTATATGTGTATGCCTATCAGTTTTAGAAATGTTACTCATTTCTATGTTAATTATATTATTATCAGGGAAATGCTTAATTAATTGATTGATTAAATTAATGATTAATGATTAATTTGTTAATTGTTATTATCCTACTTTAGATATTATTAGATATTTTCTTTATTAACATTTCAAATGTCAACTCCTTTCCTTGTTTCCCCTCTGAAAACCTCCTATCCCCTCCCCGTCCCCACTGCTCACCAACCCACCCACTCCTGCTTCCTGGCCCTGACATTCCCCTGTACTGGGGTATAGATCCTTCACAGTACCAAGGGCTTCTACTCCCACTGATGACCAATTAGGCATACCTCTGCTATACATATGCCTCTGGAGACATGAGTACTCTGTGTGTACATTTTGATTGGTGGTTTAGACCCTGGGAGCTCTGGGAGTACTGGTTAGTTCATATTGTTGTTCCTCCTATGGAGGTGCAACCCCCTTCAGTTCCTTGGGTCCTTTCTCTAGCTCCTTCATTGGGGACTCTGTGCTCAGTCCAATGAATGGCTATAAGCAACCACTTCTGTATTTGTCAGGCATTGGCAGAGCCTCTCAGGAGACAGCTATATCAGGCTCCTGTTAGGAAACACTTGTTGGCACTCACAATAGTGTCTGGGTTTTGTGATTGTATATGGGATGGATCCCCAATTGGAGCAGTCTCTGGATGGTGATTCCTTCAGTCACTAGTCTACACTTTGTCTCTGCAACTCCTTCCATGGGTATTTCGTTCCTCCTTCTAAGAAGGATCGAAGTATACACATTTTGGTCTTCCTTTTTCTTGAGTTTTTTTGTGGTTTGTGGATTGTATCTCGGGGATTTTGAGTTTCTGGGCTAATATCCGCTTATCAGTGAGTGCATACCATGTGTGTTCTTTTGTGATTTGGGATACCTCACTCAGGATGATAACCTCCAGATCCATCCATTTCCCTAAGAAATTCATAAATTCATTTTGTAACAGCTGAGTAGTACTCCGTTGTGTAAATGTACCACATTTTCTGTATCCACTCCTCTGTTGAGGGACATCTGGGTTGTTTCCAGCTTCTGGCTATTATAAATAAGGCTGCTATGAACATAGTGGAGCATCTTCTGGATATATGTCCAGGAGTGGTATATCTGGGTTCTCAGGTAGTACTATGTCCAATTTTCTCTAAACTGATTTCCAGAGTGGTTGTACCAGCTTGCAATCCCACCAGCAATGAAGGAGTGTTCTTTTTCCACCTGAGTTTTTGATCTAAGCCATTCTGACTGGTGTGAGGTGGCATCTCAGGTTTATTTTTATTTGCATTTCCCTGATTACTAAGGATGTTGAGCATTTCTTTAGGTGCTACTCAGCCATTCAGTGTTCCTCAGTTGAGAATTCTTTGTTTAGCACTGTAGCCCACTTTTTAATTGGGTTACTTGGTTCTCTGGAGTCTAACTTCTTGAGTTCCTTGTATATATTGGATAGTAGCCCTCTACCAGATGTAGGATTGGCAAAGATCTTTTACCAATCTGTTGGTTGCCCTTTTTGTCCTATTGACAATGTTCTTTGCCTTGCAGAAACTTTTCAATGTCATGAGGTCCCATTTGTCAATTCTTGATCTTAGACCATAAGCTATTGGTTTTCTGTTCAGGAAATTTCTGGGTCTTCAATTCTATTCCATTGATCTACCTGCCTGTCACTGGGCCAATATAATGCAGATTTTATCACAATTGCTCTGTACTACAGCTTGAAGTTCTGGATGGTGATTCCACCAAAAGTTCTTTTATTGTTGAATATAGCTTTCGCTATCCTAGGTTTTTTGTTATTCCAGATGGGTTTGCAAATTTCTCTTTCTAACTCTGTGAAGAATTGAGTTGGAATTTTGATGGAAATTGCATTGAATCTGTAGATTGCTTTCAGCAAGATAGCCATTTTTTTACTCTACTAATCCTATCAATCCATGAGCAGGGGAGATCTTTCCATCTTCTGACATCTTCATTGATTGCTTTCTTCAGAGACTTGAAGTTCTTGTCATACATATCTTTCATTTCCTTAGTTAAAGTCACACCAAGGTATATAATATTATTTGTGGCTATTTTGATGAGTGTCGTTTCCCTTATATCATTCTCAGCCTGTTTATCCTTTGTGTAAAGGAAGGCCACTGATTTGCTTGAGTTAATTTTCTATACAGCTACTTTGCTGAAATTGTTTATCGGGTTCAGGAGTTCTCTTGTGGAATTTTGGGGGTCACTTAAGGATACTATCATATCATCTGCAAATAGTGATATTTTTGCTTCTTCCTTTCCTATTTGTACTCTTTTTATTGTGTAATTGCTCTGAGTACTATATTGAATAGGTAGGGAGAGACTAGGTAGCCTTGTCTAGTCCCTGATTTCAGTGTGATTTCTTCAAGTTTCTCTCCATTTAGTTTGATGTTGGTTACTGGTTTTCTATATGCTGCTTTTACCAGTTTAGTGGTTCCTCAGAAAATTAGACATAGTACTATCTGAGGACCCAGCAATACCACTTCTGGGCATATACCCAGAAGATGCTCCAACATATAATGAGGACACATGCTCCACTATGCTCATAGTAGCAGAAATGGATGGATCTGGAGGATATTATCCTGAGTGAGGTAACCCAATCACAATAGAACACACATGCTATGCACTTATTGATAAGTGGATATTATTAGCCCAGAAAATAGGAATACCCAAGATACAATCCACAAACCATAAGAAACTCAAGAAGAAGGAAAACCAAAGTGTAGATACTTCAATCCTTCTTAGACTAATAAACTTAAAAAATAATTTTTTTTAACAATGAAGACTTACTGTCAAACTTTGGGAGTCCAATGAGAGAAATAACAGGAGATTACAATTAACCCTAACAGGAGATTACAATTAACCCATTTATCACAATTTAAGACATGTTTACACTGAGATTCTCTACATAGAATGGACATTGTTGACTAAAAGTTAGTGTGTGAGATTTAGGGTCTGGAAACTTGACTGAGATAAACATAGCACTGTGAGAATCAGGGTTTTTGGAAAGCATGAAAGTCACTTAGGCTGCTGTGAATCACAAGTGATATCACTCACAATAATGGGTTACATGCTCTAAATCTAATATTCAAGGTTTTAAGAGGAAAAGGTCTAAGTTTAGTAAAACCCAAATCCTGGAAGATATGGGAAGAGCCTGTGTCATCAAACAACAAGGGATCATCAGACTGTCAAACTGCATCATTCCAGACATTATGGAAAAAACACTATGCACCTTATTCCAATGAACAGAAAAGCTGTGTATTTGCATTTCTTGGCTTATTCAATGCTAATCTGTGTGCACAAGGCCTTTTTCTCTTCTACAACCAAAAACCCATAAGAGTGATTGTCACACCTGAAGTTAGGGATCTTGTTCTTTATCTATTGCTCTTCTGGAAACATTGCCAAACAGGTGGGAAATTATCATTTAATATCTCTCCATTTTTCTCACATATTGATATTATATGCATTACCAGGTAAACAGGTATGGTTCCTTGTGCCTTTTTTGGACATCCTTACATTTTTATTCTCTCCCTCTCTGTTGCCCGCACAGTCGTCTCGCCAGCAAGAAGACACGCGGACACTAGGATCCTTCTGCAGCAAGCATTTATTGCATCATGAAGAGGAAAAAAGGGCCGAGCCAATAATCGGCACTGCTTATATACACCACAGCACGGCATGTCCGCCCATGATTGGCTGTTTGCTCATCACCCCACGTGACGCCCTGGGATGGGCCGTGACTTGGCGCCTTTTCACTCTACGCACATGCGCAAACAGTTGTTTACCAGGAGTCGACAGCGGATGTAGGCGCCATCTTGTCAAGGCGAATGCCTCTCCCGCTCTACCGCTCTCCACACCTCTCTCCTCAATTTCTTCCATGTTCACCTCTCTCCTTCCTTCTAATCAATCCCCCCTTCCTTGTTTTCCCATTTCCATTACACATTACTTTTACTCTGTTATTCTCCTCTCTTATTCCTCCCCTCTTATAGGCTACGGCTCTCCTTCTCTGACTTCTGTGATTACTCTATGTTACATACTCACATCTCAATATTTGAAGTTAGGAGTCATAAATAAGAGCCAAATGTGACATAGTGTATCTGAATCTGGGCCCTAAATTCTACACAGATTGCTAGATTCTGCCAATAATTTTAATGTTCAAGCCTAGAAGAGATCCTCAAATCCAAGTTGGTCAAGCTGAATAGACAGCTTGATCTTACAGAGAAGAGAAACCAAGAATACCTTGCCTGGACTGCTGTTTCAACAACTCTGGGAAAATAAAAGTAAATACATATTATTTGAAACAACTAAGTTTGTTTGCAGACATGGAAAGCAAGTTAAAGCTTAGAGTACATAACTCACGACTGTACAACAGTTTGTCATGCTGATTTGTTGCCTGTTTCCAATACTCACATATAAACACAGAGAACAATGTTGCAATAATTTTACAGTTATTACTTTTAAAGCAATTAAAAGCAGAAATGAATTTTACATTAATTAATTTATTTTATTCCTTATGTTCCTTTTTGTGTAGAACCAGGGGTTTTTCTTAAGCTTTGGTAATGCTTAATTTGTGCCCTAGAAAACTAAAAATGGTGTATAAATACTGGAGTTTGGCAATGTGTACATACTTAAATTTCATCATCACAATCAACGCAGAAAACTGATTGATGACTTTCAAAGTTTCATTGTGGTTTTAAGTTGTAAGTTGGATAAGGGTATAGCATACATGTTGTCATGTGTATGCATGGAGGATGCATATGTGTTTATGCATCATGACCATAAGAGACTATCATATATCTTCTTCTATTGCATTCCTTTATTATTCTCTTGAGACAGCCCCTCTAAGTGAACCTCATATTTTGTCTAGGGTGGCTGTCCAGTGAGAGCCAACAATTCTCCTGGAGTGACTTATGTCATGAAACTTAGCTTTTACATGGTTATTCTGCATCCAAACTCAGTTTCTCATATTTGAGCAGCAAGTATTAGTACCCAATTCCTTCTTTCTGTTTGTAATATTTTATCTATCTATTATAAGATTGCATTTTAACTTATACATTAAGTGTACTTGTCATTTCATATGCTTTAGTTTAATCCAGTCGTCGTGGGTATGATATAAAGTGCATATTTAAAGGTCATTTTCATCAATATCTGCCTACAGAATGGCTTTTGCCCTTTGCTTGATATTCTGTCTCTTTAAAATGAATATACATGTTGCATTTTTAGGCTCTATTTCTTATATTCTTTTTAGCTTGTTGGTAGGATAATGAAGTTTAAAGAATAAAGAACATAAGAAGTGGGCTGAATAAGCCCTAGGTTGGCCCATACACTGTGTTCTGCATCTTTCACAAGTTACTTTGACTAGTATCTGTGTTCCCTGTGTTATGACGCTCTTCACGTCATAACTACAATGGACACTAACAATATCATATATGACAAGATTTTGATGATATTTCTCGTTAAGGTCAAAGATTTTCTCCATAGAGATGAGAAAAGGGATTCAAGTGGAGTGTCCCCAATAACCTATATTTTTTTCTCAAGAAATTGCTCATGTTTCTGTCTTCAGTATGAGTCATGTTTGTAGAGAGGGAGCTACAAGATTGCCCTACAGCTCATGCTTTCATCCTAAACTATTACCTTTTCATAAATTGTCACATCAACAAATCAAAAACTAAACTAGATGAATCTCTTTATTGCCTTCTGACCTTTGGAATTTTACTCTTTTGTTTCATTAAAATTCAACTTATTTTTCATATCATACCTTGAAGCAAAACTTTTTATTCTTAAATAAGAGCTGTGATAGAGGATTAATCTAAGAGAAAAATCTGTAAATGCAAGGACATCAATGGAAATTCCTCTGTCCAAATTTTAAAATTCATTCCCAAAATTTAAATTTTTGTAGTTGTTTGATAGTTTCATTTATTTATACAATGAATGTTATACATTTTTACATTTTATTCATCTCTCCTTTCTTCCTTTCTTTCCCAACAATCCCTTTTCCTACTTCTAATACCTCTTTTCATATGGAATCACTGAATGTCATCAGTGCTTATTGTCTGAGCATGGCAGTGGGTCCCTTTATAGGATCAGGGTAATTCACAAATGGCTATACCACTGATGAACATATAAACATCTTCCCAATGACTGGTAGCTATCAATAGTCCTGCAAAGAGTATTAGGGTTTTGTGATCCTTCCCCAGTCTGGATAGCTATGTCTATGGGTGATTATCTTTTGCATGTGTTGTATAAAAAGAAAACAATGATGCCATGTCCAGAAGATGTATAACAAATTATTTCACATAATTGTGCAGTGTTATTAGAATATGAAGAAATCACTTTCTGATGTTGTCCTTCCCCTCTCCACTTCCCTGTTCGTCTACACAACCACAAGTCTTGCTTAACATGCATAGCACAGAATGAGAGAGTAACTTTGCCATATTACATCATACCCAGGATCACTATCTAGTATATAAAAAGAACTCAAAACACAAAAATTCAAGAAAAAATTGTCCCAATTGTAAATGGTCTAATGATCAAATCAGAGAGTTCTCAACAGAAGAATTAAAAAAAATATGTCTAGAAAAAAGAAATCAAAACAAAGCAAAAACAGTTTCATCCTCCTTAGCAATTCAGGAACTGCAAAGCAATGCTGAGATTTCATTTCATGCCACTCAGAATGGCTAACATCCTAAAAAGAACAAACAATCAAGGCTGCTGGTGGAAATGCCAACTATTGCAACTACTTGAAATAAGGAAAATAAGAAAGAAAGAAAGAAAGAAAGAAAGAAAGAAAGAAAGAAAGAAAGAAAGAAAGAAAGAAAAGAAAGAAAGGAAGGAAGGAAGGAAGGAAGGAAGAAAGAAAGAAAGAAAGAAAGAAAGAAAGAAAAGAAAGAAAGGAAGGAAGGAAGGAAGGAAGAAAGAAAGAAAGAAAGAAAGAAAGAAAGAAAGAAAGAAAGAAAGAAAAAGAGATCCAAAAATAAATATACCATATGACCCAGCTTTACCACTCCTTGGCCTATGCCCAAAGACTTGACATCCTACTTCATAAAAACTTGCCAAATAATGTTCTTTCCTGCTCTGTTCACAATAGCTCTGGAATGGAAATTAAATAAACTCAATAAAAGAATGCATAATGAAAATGTGGTACAAAGACACAATGGAATACCTTTCCACAGTAAAGAAAATTTGCATGTAAATAGATGATGACCACAAGTGGGGCAACTTGGTCCCCAAAAGGCAAATGCTATGTTTAGTTTCTCTCATCTGAGGATCCTGCCTCCAAATCTGTGAATATAAAATATAGAGTAACTGCACAAATCAGAAAACTATAAAGGGACAAAGGTGAAGGTGAAGTACATGCTTGAGCTGGGAATGGTAGTACACAGGCAACATTAAGGAGCTAAGTGCAAGGTGGTAAGAGCACTTTACATTACATTAAGAAAAATACATTAAGAAAAATAGATAGAAGATACAGATAACACTAAGGTCATTTGATTAAACCTCAAGGAGTACTTTTATTTTTGTATATATCTAAAATTATATGCAATACCTATATGTGTATGTATACATACACGCACTCGCATATGCACACATAACTTAAACAAAAATATTCTATTCTCTTTGACAGCATTTCTCACAAGAAAAATAACCTAACAAAACCATCTTTAACATGTCTAAAACACCTCTTTGGAGTGCTTTTTCAGAATAGTCCTAGTGACTCCCAAGGGCAATTGCTATTACCTTTGGGTGTTTCTCAGAGGTTGAAGGTAAGGCTTTATTGCTGAAGACACTACATGCAATGTACAAAGAGCTTGGATTATTTGAACTGCAGCTAATTTAAAATCTCCTTCCTGTAGTTTAGCAACTTTCTATGCAAGCTGCCAAAGGAGGGATGCAATTGACAGTCTTCCTCATCTGTGAAGCCTGAGTGACAATAATGAGAAATATGGCAAGCCATCCAGAAGTCCAGTAAGTGGCCTCACACGCTGACGGTAACTAGCAGCAGTCTCATTAGACTTAAGGACCACTCAACAGCTAGGGAATAGTGCCTGATATGCAAAGCCTAGCCAATTCCCTAGGGTTAGTGAGGCCTCACAATTTAGAGGTGAATATGCTGTCACCAGTTTTGTAGACAAGCGTAATTACATAAGTTGTACATTCTACAACTTATCCTTATAACCACAGGTCAGAATAGCTATCACTTCTATCAAAAAAAGCGCTGTTGTATATTCCATGCAGACTATCATTGAAACCAAAGCTTGACACAGTTAGAGGTCAACAGATCATGAAAAGCTCAGATTCTGTGGATACATTGTCATCACAATTATTGCATCCGTAGGTTGAGGAACTTTGCATCAAAGGAGGTGGAAAGCTATGAGCACTGCGACTATTAGCTGCAAAACTGTCTCTCCTAGTTAGAATGTATATATATATATATAT
>NW_022196895.1:81668927-81673300 GCF_008632895.1 Mastomys coucha
TATATATATATATATGTATATATATATATATATGTATATATATATGCATGGCCCATTTTCTTTTCTTTCCATACCATCATTTTCACCACTTATCAGTGGCTATGCCATGTAAATAATAAAATTTCCTTGGCTTTTATTCAAAATCTATATAAGGCATATATAGCACACATATATTCATTTAAATACAATTGAATTGTATATATTTACATATATATGTATATGTCATTATATATATATACATATACATATGCTACAGTATTTGTCAATAAAAAAGATACTGTGGGTTTAAAAGGGATTTGGTGGACATGGGAGGAATCAGAGGAAGAAAGGGGAATGAGGACATGATGTACCAATATTTAATTTAATGTATTAAAATAATTGAAAACAAAACAAAGATAATGGAAAATTTAAGATTCCACCTGCAATGTTTGAGCCACTCTGAGAGAAACAGAAAATGGCAAATAACACACACTAGTTCACTTTCCTGTTGTACATTTTAGTGCTAATAATTTCCATTGTCTTTTGTTGTTCCTGACAGCTAAAGTATAATTATTTCTAACTTCAGTATATTGGCAAATGTTTTAATATACATTATGTTTACATACAATTCTCATTTTCTCCTTTTATCTTTAAACAAAAAATTAAATAACATTATCTCATAATTCAAACTACACCATACCATTTGTTCATTGTTTCTTGTTTGTTTGTTTTTGTTAGGATAGGTTATTAAATTGAACCACACAATGATGGTAGATGAGCAGTAACTAAGGTAGAAGCTGTATCCTCATGACAATTTTTAAATGTGCAATAAATAACATAACTAGTGGTTGTGTACAAATTGAATAATGAATCTGTGAGCTCATATTAATAGTTAACATATTTCATATTAGCCATTATGAACAAACCCCAGAATACTATTGTTTAAGCAGGTGGCTTGCTATTATTTCCACTGGAATCTCAGGGGAGTGAAGGTTGGGAATTTATTTGTCAGTGCTAGTGTCTGACATGGTGGCAATGATAGGATTTCACTCCTTTGGTCATCTTGTAAGATGCTTGCTGAGAAATCATTCTGCTGTCCTCAACACAGCTTCTGGCTTGTTGTATTTTCAACATCCTTTCATGACTTTTGAGTTTTTGTATTGCTTTTTTCTCTATTCCATTTCTTCCTCACTATTCCATTTTCCTTGATAGCTGTGTAATATCCCAAATAGATTTTTAAAATGGAGAGCCTGAAGATTTATGGATAACATTTTTCTCATATTATAATTGAAAAGCATCAGAAGGTTTTCTGTGGCTTCCCAGAATGAACAGCAATGCAGACAGTATAACAACCTGATATTCCCCTGCTTCTGAAAGCATGCTGCAGAGCTCTGAAACATCAGTCTTTCCTTGCAAGTGCTCAATTGAGGATTAACCCACGAGGGAGAATTCATTCCCTTTCCAACCCTGCTTCAAGCCATGGAGATGGAGCACTAAATGAGAGTAGACACCCCCATCTCAGCACTGATCAGTGTGGTGCACCCGTTTATAGGAGGAGGAGGCTATCTTGTGCTCTCAGTGACTTCTGAATTTCTGACAGGGAAAAATAGAAAGTTAAGCTACTGGCATAATGTCAGTGTTTGATGGAACAGGTTTATGTTCCTCTCAACACTGTGAGATTACCTTGTAACTCTAACATAGTTAGGTATTTTATTTTTTAAAGATGATGGTTAAAAACTATAGATATAAATATAGATAACATATACATGAATGCCCATATTCTTATACAATGTTTTATCCATAACTACATAAACCTATACATTTAAATAAAAGGTCTGTTTAAAACACATGCTAATGTTATCTATCATTTTTAATTAAAACAATTTTCTTAGAGGTTACCATATGTAAAACCTAAACCAATAATAACCAAAACACAAGAAAATATTTTATCTGAAAGTCCACATTAGTCTATTCACATGGTATAACTTTACTATGTGAGAGTTAAGTCAAGTAAGTATGCTGTGAACATATGTAGTGAATCTCTTTTTATGATGACTTACATGGAAGGCTTAGCCAACATTTTGAAATGGAGTAAAGTTTTCAGTACTTATGTTTAAATATGTGACTACAGTTAAGGAAATTTTTAAATGTCAAAAAATATTCAATAAATTTACTCCTAACTGTTTGCAGAGAGAATTGTCATATCATCTTAGAGGCCAGGTAAAGAGGACATGTGAAGGTATTATGTGGATGAACAATGAGTTAAATCTACTTGTTTTATATAGAATACTAAAGACCACACACCATGAGTTGCAAATCACTTATCATGAGATAGGGTAAAACCTCACTTTTACCAGAGTGAAGTCTTGGATTCACTCAGCCATTGATAATATATTTACTACATAAATAAACATATATAAGGAGAAAGTAAAACAGAAATCAAATTGTAGAGGTTACATAATAATTTGTGGGTTCCTTTGTACATTATGTGCTGTTTCTAGATTTTTATTAATTCATTTATTTAGTTGTTTATTCATTGTGCAAATATTTTGTGTAGATGAGTCTATGGGTACACATGTGCTGCACATGTGTACATAACAATATGACCTCTAGTAGTCTTTCCTTCCCTCTTTCTAACACATAGGTCCCAAATATAGATCATAGGTGGCTTGTAGGCATGTACAGTTTCAACAATCGTGATGAGCAATCTCAACAGTCTTAAGTATTTCAAGCAGATGGCCTAGGTTATCAGAAGTATATATTAGCAAGTTTGTGTTGAGTGTGGTGAGAAAGGTAAGAGTTAAAAAGTGAGAAGTCCAGTGAAAACATTCTCTTCCACTCAAGGTGGATGCCACCAGACTAAAATGATGCATCACCCTCCCTCATTCTCATTAATTTCTGCAATCCTTGCCTTCCCCTAAGGGACATATATATTGATAGTCACCAAGTCGACATGGGCCTCCAGGTACCCTTGCACTGTGTCTGCATCCTAGGACCTTGCAAACTTGAGTTTACTGAACTTTTCCCCAAGCTTTGGCCAATTCCTAGATGCTCGTCAAGGGTTCCTTCTGCTGGCTATGACCCATCTGTACTTGGAATTAAAGGACAAAAGCAGTACCTTACTCTTCATGAATTGAATACCTAGTAACAAGTCAGTGATTACAAATGCAGCATTGTAATTTAAATGAGTAATGGATTTGAATGCATGACATTTGAGTGACAGAGAGAAATAAAAGTTTAAATAGAATGATATATGAGAAAGATCTCTACTTCGCAGTGAGAAGCAGAAGACTTTAAATGCAATTCAAATTAAAATTAGGGCAATGTCCTTACTGAGGTGAAAGACAAAGCTGTGAGATAGGAATGAGCAGTAAAGATCAAGTATAAACAGACACTATGGTTGACTTTAGTCATTTATTATCCAGAACTTTCAATAATCATGTTCATATCTGTAATGTATTCAGATTTATGTTTAAGCTTCTTTAAATCTTAACTTACACATTTCCTTCAGGAACTGTGCTTAAGCAGATATAATGAAGAGCAAATAAAGTATCTCTCCCCAGGAGACTGTTCCTATGTCTGCTATCTCTCCATAAAGCTGTTTAATCAGCCTGAAAATGTTCATATCTGTGGTCACTTGTGAGACAGAAATCAGTTGAATTTTCATTAATCCATCTCTTAGTTTCTATTATATTAGTTCACATTAGGAATTAGAAAACTCACTTCTGGTTATAATAGCATTCAGAATCTTAATCAAATCTGTCCAAGTGAAATTGTCTTAAGAGTTACTAGGCCTTGGTATTTTTCCAATAAAATGTTGATCAAAAACTGTTTCAAGTACTATAGAGATTCAAGTATGATTTTGATTCTTCTCAAAAGTGTCATTCCTATACTCTAGAGATGTGGCATAATCTTGTGTTGAATTTGGAAGGTTCGTAGTATATGAAAATGTAGGTGGGTTTTTCTGATCAATGGTTTACTGCAGGTGTTCTGACCATTTAAAGCAAGCTGGGATTAAAGGCATGCGCCACCACTGCCCAACAGTAATCCATTTCTTAATAATATATTTATTTAGTTTTTGGCAACTTCAATCCTATAAACTATATAATATGATCATATGCCCTTCAAGATCTCTCCTTCCACTCACCCTAGGTTAATCACCCCATGAAGTCAGAAGAAAAGTATATCTGTCAGTCATATACAACAAACAAGAGTTGAATTCAGTTTCCACAGAGACAGTTCATGAAGGTTTTCTGAAATAGTTACCATCTAGAAACAACATGTGCTATCACTAGGAGTTTCAGAAGTCATATTTCCACATTGGCGGACTCCCAGGGGAGCCGCAGGGCAGCAGGGACATGATCCTCTCAGCTTCCGAGTGACAGAGGGAGTTC
>NW_022196895.1:81674701-81687076 GCF_008632895.1 Mastomys coucha
GCAACAACTACTTTTCCTTAATATCTATTAATATCAATGGACTCAACTCTCCAATAAAAAGACATATTTCCACATTGGAAAATATCACATAAAATGCTTAAGGGGTATCAAAACATGAATACTGGAGTGGGAAAGATGATTTAATAGGCATGAGTTGTTCACTCTGTGCAAGCATGAGACCTGAGTTCACATCCCTGGCAGCCATGTAAGAATCTATACCTTTTGGGGCTGGACCACTGCACTTTAGGGAGTGAAGATGACCACTGAGGATGGTGCTGGCCACTAGCCTAGTTCCAGGCTCGTTGAGAGACCTTGACTCATAGAATAAGATTGGGAATGATAGAGCAGAGAACAAGTGACTTCTTTAGGACTCAGTGCACATGCATATGTGTACAAATGTGTACAATGTCTTTGTGTATGAGATGTCAATGTAACCTGACTCTTTATTTCACTGTGGTCATTAAGTAGGTATGGGTTTGATTCTGCATGTCATGGTCATTATCTGCCTGTAACCTGTCAACAATAGCTGGTACAATGAATTGAAAGCATTTGAAATTAACATATCTGCTCCTGTAGTGATCTGGACTGGACAGTGACTTAAATATAAGTGTTAGGAAGGTAGAAGGGTTGCTTATCCACTTGGTTCTAAACAAAGCCACATGGCTTTGTGAATTCCTAACAATCAGTTTGAGAAGCAACAATGCAGGAGAATTATCCTTGTGACTGAAAAATAAAGGAATACAAATACCTGCACACTAAACATACTGTGCTCTTGCACTCATTCATTACAAGAGTATTTACTGGCTCTCAGAATCCCAAGACAGAGATGATACAAGTATACAAGCAAGAACATTGATAATAGTGAAGAAAGAGGCAGTAAAATTTGGGTAAATATCTGTTAATGATGTGTTTGAGTAAGACTATAAACAGAGGAACATAATTTGGATTAAGAGAAGAGGCATTTTGTTTGAGAATAATTGCATATGCAAACTTCTAGAGAGAGAAATGACATGATTTTACATAAAAATCAGTGTTAATTCTATAAACAGACTCTGCATACAGAAAATCAAGTTGTTATTTCTTTAAATGATGTTATGTTCTTAAATAACTCAATGATTATGAACAAAGAGAGAAACACACGAATGTATAATACATGCATATACAGACTCAAGCACATATATACAAATGCATAAACATATACATATGCACACCTATGCACATGTACAAAGAAAAAAAGAAAATATAATCTCTCACTTTTTTATGTGTTTTCTATCAATAAATAATGTCTGTGCTCACACTGTGACTGTTTCAGGAAGTCAAATTTAGATGCTAGTGTTCTTCCATCAGTAGATTTTAGTGTGCGGGTTTCTTGGGAGGGATTTTGATAAAAATTAAGAGAGGGCTGTGAATGATAGAAACTCAGGATGAAAAGAAAGATGAGCATCATTGATCAATGCGTGTAAATATCAATTTCTCATGAGTTATATCAGATCAGTGCTCCTCTTGGCCTAGGTCAGAGAAGCTTCTTTTGGATCTAATCAGCAAAGTGGAGACTAATAACTGCTTAAGTGGTGAGAGTTAATGATGGTTAATGGTCAGACCTAAACAGAACATCTATATTAACCCATACAAACCTCACAGAATATTGTGGAAGAGAGTAGAGGGAGAATGTAAGATCTGCATGATGGGCAGGAGCATTGTGAAACACTGTCCTCTGGGCACTACATTATTGTGTTCATGAAGTAACAATCTACAAGACCCACACAAGATTAAACCATTGATTATTCTAGCATGGATGGGAAAGCATTCATGAGGAGAGATTCCCAGCTAGGAAAACATTTGAATTTGAAGGTTTTGCCATAAAGAGAGTCATTTTTCTTTTGTGGTGTAGACACTGGAACATTGAATAATCATATGCTAACAACACTCACTGGAGTCAGTGGATATAAAAAAATAAAAATGGGAGGAGACGATGGTTTGGGAGTGATTCACCTAGAGTAAATGGAAGGATAGATCTTGAAGGGCATATGATCATGGTATATTATTTATGGGCTTGAAGTTACAAAAGAGTAAACAAAAATATTATTAAGAAATACATTACCACCAGGCAGTGGTGGGCGCATGCCTTTAACCCCAGCACTTGGAGGCAGAGGCATGCAAATTTCTGAGTTTGAAACCAAACTGGTATGCAGAGTGAGTTCCAAGACAGCCAGGGCTATACAGAGAAACCCTGTCTTGAAAACAAACAAACAAACAAAAAGAAATAGATTACGTTGTACCCAATTCCTATATCGTCAATATAGTGGCTGTGCTAAGTACTTCCCTTCCTACCTAACAGGTATCTGTCTCTATATTAGTGGTATAATTATTAATGTTGATTTCAGAACAATTTGTTCTTATTTTTTGATTTGATATACATATAAATAATGGATATTGATATAAATCTAGTTTGGAATTAGTATGTTACCTATGAATATGAAATTTGATGCCATTAATAATTATCTAAATACTTAAGAGAGAAATAACTTTAGCTGTTGTCATAATCCATAAAGCAAACTGAGGTATAACCATTGATAGATTCTTGAAGATACACTTTGATATGTGTTACATCTTACTGAATAGGTACTCAAGATACAGTATTTCAACAAGCATTTTAGACACAAGAGATAACTGGATATAGTAAATGGACCTTGGAGTGCATATTGAAACAATGCTATAATATTGTACCTGTAATGAAAGGTTGAACAGTATTGGCTATATAATAAAAAATAATATACAGGATTGTAAGATAGCTCAAATGGAAAAAATGTTTCCTTTTCATTTTTTCTTTTAATATATATTTTCTTGTTATTTATTTTTCTTTAATACAATAAACTCCACTGCCGAACTGCAGGCCCCCATTTTCATTCCTCAATCCCCAATTCTACCTCTCCACTGTTCCTTCATTTTCCTTCAGAAAAGAGCAGGCATAACAAAAATTTGAATCAAACATAACATAAAAGTTACAATACCACGAGGCACAAACCCTAATTTCAAGGCTGGACAAAAAAACCTAGTTGGAGAAAAAGTGGTTCAATACCAGGGACACGAGTCAAAGACATCTCCCTCAAATGTTCTGAGTCCCACAAGAGTTTCAAGCTATACAACCATAACATATATGTTGAGGATTTGGTGCAGACACAGGTAGGCCCTGTGGTTGCTGCTTTAGTCTCTATGAGACCCTATGAACCCTGCTTAGTTGATTCTGTGGGCTGTGTTCTTGACCCCCCTGGCTCCTACAATACTTCCTCCCATTCTTCTCTAGGTTTCCACAAGGCTGTGGGTCTCTGCATCTGGTCCCATCAGTTGCTGGTGGAAGCCACTCTGATGATGATTGGGATAAGCGCTAAGCTATGAGTATAGCAGAATATCACTAAGAATATAGCTATAATCTTAAATTATCTATTCTCCCATGCCCTTACCCAAGAGAAATGAGTGTTTCTTTATATATGCAATGTTAATAATTTTATTTAAACAGCAAATATAGATAAAAAACAATGTAATAAAGCAAATATACACTAAAATATTGAATACAATGTTGATATAGTTTGATAGGTCTGTTTGCAATGATGTTTGAAATGCTGTTTATTATCAGGGTCATTTAGGGTTAATTGGAGTCAGTGACTTTTTACCCTTGTGAAACTCTGTTAAAGATTTCTGTAAATTATCCCTCTCCTTTCCTTCCCAAGGTGATGCTTTTGGTGCTGCTCATTAAAAGAGACATCAAAACATTTTCATAAAGGAAAGACTGAGAGACAGACAGACAGATTGCAAAGACAGCCATGCTCAGACTAAGTTTCATACAACAGAAAGACAGCACTGACTGAAAACACTGGGAGGAAAAGTAGAGAATCCAATTCTATACTTGCTCTTGGTCAGATGACACAGAGGGTAAATGCTTTCATTTCTATCATTAATGTAATATGGATGCATTGTTGATGACTCTGAGTTTATTATTAATGATTTTATATCCATTACATTTTTGTAAGGAATGTGTGAGGTTCTGCAAATAGTTTATAATACATTAAACCTACACAATTTGTGTGGGTGTTTGTGTGTGTGCGTATGTGTGTGAGTGTGTGTATGTGTGTTTATATGTGATATTTTCTTCAGAGTCTAAGGTATTTGATCCTCTTAAAGCTGCATTGAAATGTGGTGGTAAACCATCCTATGTTCACACTGGGAAAAAATTCTGGTTTTCTGTAACAGAATAGGGTGCACTTCAACCACTGAGTGATCTCTTCAGTGACTCTGTCATGCCCCCTTTAACATGAACTCTGGGGAATGAACCCATGCCTTTGTGTGTGTGAGGAAAACACTTTGCCAACTGACATTTCTTTCTAGTTCTGTTTATTTACTGTTTGAAACATGGTCTTGTATAAGCCAGGATGGTCTTTAACTTGCTATGAAGCACATGGTGATTTTGAACCTCTGATACTCAAGTGTCTGTCTTCCTTTTCAGTGCTGGTATTAAACTGTGTGCCACTTACTTTAATTATGAAGTGCTAGGGAGTGACGAAAGGACTCTGAGATTGCTAAGAAAGCACTCTACAACTGAGCTGCAGCCCAGCTCAGTACTAAAGGTTTTTAAATGCACAGTTCATTGGCATCATGTGACACTGTGTGTCTATCACTGCTATTCATCTCTTAAATGCCTTCATCTTCTCAACTGAATGCTATATGCATTGAGGCCTGTCCCTGACTCTTCATCAGAGATTCTCAGCTTATTTCTGTCTCTGTGAATTTGGCTACTGTAGATGACTCATGTATTTTTGCTTTGGCAAGTTGCTCCTGAGTGGCTAATTTCTTTCTCTTTCTGTCCTGGGCCCCTCCTCACTTTTTCTTTCTGTCTGGGTCCCTACCTCAACTTCTCATAGAGTCTTTGGTCCTATCTAGTTCCCTATTTTAAATCACATAGGCTCCATGTTCTGAAAAGAAGCTCGTACTTTTTATTTGCTCTTCTAGGTTAACTATATCTTACTGCTACTGGTGAATCTAGGCAGAAAGCTGTTTTGTTCAAGGTGTGGCCAGTGGTGAACAAAAAATACTCTACAGAGGGCCTGCTCATACCTCTGTCAAGTTTTTGTTCATTTGCCTTAACAGTAATACGTGTCTTTCTCTAAGAGTTAAAAGAGAAATAAACCTCATGACCTCTCCAACGCAGATAGGAGCATGGCGAATGCCAAAGATTATCTTTGTTTACAAACTGAATCCAGCTAAAATTGAAACCTAAAGAAGTCCTTCATTATTACTGTTGCAAAGTCAGCTTCTGAATATTCCACATTTACATAACCTAGAAAACTAGATTATATACAAACCAGAAAAGACAACAGATATCAGGTCACTTGTACAAAAGGGTTTTCTGTGTCTCCATGCGCTTATTATGAGTGCAATTGCTCTGAGGACAGTGAAATGAAGAGGAAGAGAATAAGGAGGGAGAAAACCAGAGAGAAGAAGAGAGGAGAGAGGGAGGAAAAGGAGGAAGAGGGGCATTGGAGACTTATCTAGGGCTTTCACAGCACCTGGTACACTATACCAGGCTGTATGTGGACTCCAGCTCTCCTCTCTGAATCCCAGTTAAAAAATATAATACTCTTTTGTATTATAATAATAGGATTAGAAAATCTAAAATATTTTATAGTAGTGACAATAATTACAAAATGTGTGGTACAGTTATATACAATAATATATTATATATTTATATAAAATATTATGTTTTGCTATTTTAGAGTATACTACACAGTGGTTGCTAGAGCCTGTCTTAATTCCAAATTTTTATGCCCTATCATATCTCTTAATGATGGTTCTGATTCCACAGAAACCTAGGAAACTTCAGTAGCCATTGAGTGAAGCATTTTTTTACTCAATGATGAAATAATTTCTAGTTGTCAAGTTGTTCCCCTGTGAAGCTGTTTATGAGTAAATGATAGGGAAAATAAAATTACACACACATAGCATCACTTTTTTATATTTCTTTGTGTGGACATCATTGACTTCATTATCACAAGAGGCTAACACTTTCTTCCTTAGGAGATAATAATAATAAGGTCCATTAGACATTAAATATACTCTATTAACAAACCTAAGGCTTGTTCATGTATTCAAAGAATTTTAATGTACTGCAGCTTGATTTATTTCTTCAGAATAACATTTAAGTTGTATAATTTAAAAACACCAATTATAGCAAAGATAGTAGGATCCTAAATGTCTTCTAAAAATTGTTTTCTTCTTTATATAATTCATTTGTACTGACTCAGAAGTATCCTATAACATTAATATGTACAAGTTTTACATGTTTACCTGCTAAACAAACTTATGTAACAGGAAATGCTAATTTTGGTTGGGCATATGAAAAATAAACATATAATTGACTTTCAAATGGAACCCCAATTGGAATATATTTCTGAATGGCTTTGTTTGTTTTAAACATTGATTATTAAGGTTTGTTTAATTTACAAGTAGTTGAAATATTTTAAAGATATTTTGCATGTATATGTATGTGTGGCATGCATTCATGTATGTATGTGTTTGCAGATGTGTAGCAGGATATGTGCAGAGCCCAGAGGTTGCCACTGTGCATCTCCTCTATTCCTTCTCACTTATGTATTCAGGCAGGAACTCCTGCTGAATGAACCTGGTACTTCGCACTTTGGTTAGTATGGCAGGCAAATATTCATGAAAATTCTCTATCCTTACTCCCTGCATGGTGGGATTGCAAGTTTATCACCACACTTCTTGGTTTTTCAACTGATCACACTTGCACAGCAACATTTATACACTGATCCACCTCCCAAGGCATCCATATATATTTAATGTATACAATCTGTATATCCAATGTATTTGGGCGAAGGTTGTACACACAGATCCATTAGCTCAATCTACATGCATAAAATTATTCATCAACTCTCAGAATTTTCCATTGTTCTCTTATAAAATATTGTCATTAACATTTTATATCAATACTTAGAATAAAATTAACATAAGGTATACATGCTAACAAACATTTAAATATTCAGAGGAGTACTCTTAACTCTAAGTAGCAGTACATGCCATGGATTCTTAGGATTTACTTGACTTGTATTCTTGAAACTTCCTTTGACTCAAACCTCTCCACTTACCATATCCTCAGCACCCAGCAGCCAGCATTCTGTTTTCTAGTTCTGTGGAATGACTGTGCTCTCATATAGTACTTGCATATCTGGCTTATTTCAATTAGCACTATATCCTCCAGATGGATAAGATAGAAAAATATCCTTCTTTACAAAGGTGCCAATATACTACTGCAAATGTCTAGTAACTTTTCCATTTTTTCACTGATAGATATTTGAGCTGGTTCCATATCTTGGCACCTGTGTACAATGTTGCAATATTCCCTGAATTGTAGATATCTTCAAACCCTGATTTTAGATACTTTAGATACTTAACCAGAAACAGAATTGTTGGATTCTTTGACAATTTTACCTTTAATGCTTGGGGTTTCCATAACTGTTTTCCATAATGAAAGTATTATTTCAGGATTTTATCACGGGAGTGTAAGGATTCCCTTCTACCAGTCATGTATCTTTGTAAGTCCTCATTCAGTTTTTTTGTTTCTATTATATTCATGATAACAAGTGTGAGAAAATTACTCATTTAAAGTTACAGTGCTCTCCATAACAAGAGCAGAATTCCACCTGCATTGTGTTTGATTTCTTCTGTGCACTTATCTTTGCCTTATATATTGTGTTTACATTTATTTATTTGTCTGATTATTTAAGTACTCATCTAGGAGAAAATGAGTCTATATAATCCACACATTTTACAAAGAGGAGCTATCCTAGCTGCATAAGTTTTCATCATAATAAAGTGTAAAGGACAAGAAGAAACATGGAAAGAGTAGTAGACACTGATATATGTAGCTATGAGCTTATGAGAATAGTCATTACTAAAGTATCTATCTAGTTCAATGAGGCCCACTTGGACCTTATGACTTTGAATAGAGAGTATAATCAATTTGGATTTTTTTCTCTTTAGTAAGAAAGGAACATACCCATAATACATAAATAAATATACAATATATATGTATTGAAATTTTTATACAAGCACACAGAATGACTTTGTCTTAACCATATCCTTCCCTTGCTCTCTCCTTCCAATACTTGCCATAACACACTGCCATCACACCTGCCTATACTTCAGGTTCACATTTTAGATTAATAATTGTATTTCACAATCCACTGTGCAAATTAGGTCTCTTATGTGGTCATGACTGTGTAACTATTATTTTGGTGTAATTTCCCCTTTATTCCCATCTTTTGGTAATATATGAGTATTACCTACACTTTTTTAAATAAAAACCCACTGTTTTTTATTCATGTATTTGTTTATTATCTACATTGCCAACATGTATAACATATAATATAGACATGTGCATCATTCGTATGCTACCTTGTACTCCAACCAGATAACTATTGAATTTATAAGACCTAATCTGTCACTAAAATGAGGACCTGTCTTCAGACCACCACTCTGCAGTAACTCAGGTTACTGATTTTATTGTTGAACCAAACAACCTTTGCCTCTCACGTGTTAGATGCCATTTTCTTTTAGATGTTTTACAATTACTGTTCCCACTATTTCTGAAATAACTTACTCTATAATTATCTCAGGATAATTAATGTATTTGGGACTCAAGAGAGCATAGACAAAAGGTCATTTGTTCTAATGTCAAATGGCAACCATTAAAGATTAGTTCAAGATTTCCTCTTCAGTGACAGAGAAACAAATGAATCATGCCATTGACTTAGACAGGAGTCTGGAAGGCACTTCTGTTGACAGTGGTTTATTTGGAACACCCATATATTTGGACATTGATGTGGACACAAGGAGGAGTATACTCAAGCCAAAAGACGTAAATGTGGTATGTATGAAAACTGGAGGTGTCAACTTGCCGGGTAGTGGTGGCACACGCCTTTAATCCGAGCACTTGGGAGGCAGAGGCAGGCGGATTTCTGAGTTTGAGGCCAGCCTGGTCTACAGAGTGACTTCCAGGACAGCCAGGGCTAAACAGAGAAACCCTGTTTCAAAAAAACAAAAAACAAAAACAACAACAAAAAAAACAAAAAAACCAAACCAAACAAACAAACAAAAAAAACTTGACTGGAAAGTCACCAAGAGATGACCAAGTTTAAGTTAGTACTCAGTTACATTAGGCCCCGTTTCTCCTCAAATTTAGACACTACTTTTATCATGACATATCTTTCACTCTAATCTTATTGTATAGAGAAGATTTCATTAAACACAGAATTGATCCCTGGGGTATTAGAGACACAACTATTCCTAAGCTTAATGGAAATGCACTTACAATGTTTTCTCTAGAGCAATATTTTAGTACTTGTTTTTTATGTATCTTATCCAGGTAGAGCAGTTTTACAATTTTGCAACTTATCTTAGAAAATTGCTTGCAATTGTGATGAGTTTGATTATCAAGTGATGATTTAAGACATGTTGAGATAGTCTTTATGCATTAAAAGCTCAAACATTTAAGTAAGACAGTTGATATTAACCTGTCCTGATTTGCCATATCATCATCATGATACACACACCCACACACACACACACACACACACACACAGTTGAATTTAATATAGATTTTATTTTATAAGGTTTTATTCATGTTTCCAAATGTTTATTTGACTGCATTGGGCTATAGATTTTTGAAAATTCAGTGATATAATCTTAAAATTATTTGGTCATTCTTCTTTGATTTTTTACATCAATATCACCTAATAAAAATAATTATAAATTGTATATCTTTAGTAATTGAACATACTTGTAAGACCACCATATGACTTGATGACTACTATTTTTTTAAATATTGTTAAGAACTTGCTTTTGTCTAGATTCATTTCCCTTAATTATTTCTATAATGTATTTCTTTGTAATATGTCTTTTTAGTTTTGTAGAAGATTATTCAATTATCATTTTCTTTACTATAAATATATTTCCTATATCTGTTTTACAATTATGTGTTTAGGTGCTTCCTAATTACCTGGAACTTTTAGGATGAAAACTGGTATGTGACAAGTATTCATGAATGTTAGGTAAGAGAGTTATTAATGTTCTTTCATTCTGCATCCAACTTTTGGACAATGAGCATGAAAATTGACAGGCATTATTCATGATCAGGAGTAGAGCAAACAGGACAGAAATTTTCATGCTGCTGTGGATGGTGGACCTTTGGAATCAAGTTACCTTAATTATAGGTATTCTTTCTGTAAGCAATGTTGAATCTTTACTTTATTAAATCTAATAAAGATGACAATTTGAACTTAAACAATTTGACTCAATATTCAAATGATCTGAGAGGAGTCTGTGCTCTTTCTGCCTCAGTAAACAGGGAGAATCTCTATCTATTTTGCCCATTAAAATAAACCAAGTTCTTAGGATTCAACTGGCAAGAGAATTTTAAATAAATGTTTTGTAGTATACAAATCTCTATACTATGCATGAATGGGAATTGTTTTTCATTCTATAACAACTTTTGAAATTATATTGAGTATTTTATATTTAGATTTTTTTCTGAACTGAGCAGTCTTAAGGATGCTGTGGAAGCACACTAATATAAACTTGCTTTCTATTAACAAATACACAACAATGGTTCTCTACAACAATGGTTCTCAACCTATGCATCATGACCTCCTTGGGGGTTGAGTCACCTAAGACCATTGGAAAACACATATATTAACAACATGATTCATAACAGTAGCAAAATTGTAGTTGTGATGGAGCAACAAAAATAATTTTGTGCTTGCAGGATAACCATAGCATGAGGAACTATATTAAAGGGTCTTAGTATTGGGAAGGTTGAAAACCATTAGTCTAGAATGTGCTCCTATATTTTTTTTGGAGTTTACCACTTCTAGATAATTATGCTACTTCTGAAGTTTATGTGTATTTGCTTCATTTATATTATAATTTTTTCCTAGTATACTCAATCATGTATAAAAACAGATAAGAATGTAAGCATTTTACATGGTAATATTCATTATAATATTTATTTTCCTAATAGGCATGTGTGAGACAGTCTTTCTTCTGTCCAATGCTGTGATGTTTATTGAGGCTTATTGTCTAGCTCCAGAGTTCAGTTTCCGAGATGGTGATTTTGATCAGAATTTTTACATTTCAGCCTCTATTTTCCCATTTGTTGAGAAGATGAAAATGGTGTTACTGAACGCTGTGGTAAAGGGTATAAGACTCATTAGCAATGATAAAGAAAGTTTACACCACAGCTTGGTATTGTGTGTCAAGCCTATGTTAAATTAGTGAAGGTAATCCTTAAACAAATAAATGTCACATTCTGTTTTCCACCTTGCTATGTACTTCCTGATAACCTGGCACTTGAGGGCTTGCTCTATTTATAGAACATTGATAATTCCTCTTTCTCTATATTTTATCTTGTTGTCAGTGGTTGTTTAATTTGTCTTGACTAAATATTCAAATGATCAGAGAAGAGACTCCACTCTTTGCTCCTCATTAATTACTCTGGGAGGATTTTTATCTGTTCGACTCATTAAAATAATCCAATTTTATTTTGCCTGGCATGAGGATTTTTAAACAAATATTTGTTAAGTAAGCATGAATTTATATATTAACTATCTAATCCCAAAAACACTATTCTAGTCTAATAAAGAATGAGAAATCTAAGTGACAAATCTAAGACCAGCCAATCTATTCTGACCGATTTGTGACATCCAGGCATTTGCATGCAGACCTGCTCTTTCAGATACAAGTGCTGGCTCTGAACCAGTCCAGTCTTGGCATCAGTATCTTCCAAGCCCTAGGGGCACCTCAGTCTCAGCTGCTGCTTTCGTTTATTTCTCCCTTTCTGTTTATTTTAATTACCTTGGCTGCTTCTGCATCTGCCAGAAGAAGAACGTGAGAGACAATGCAAAGAACATTATGCAACACATGAGGTCAAACATGACTTAGTGCATGAAGATCACTTAACAAAGAAAATCAATCTGAAAAGCTGCGTTTGTGTTCCAAATCAAAGATATTGAAATTCTAATTGTTTTAAGCTGCTTTATGCTTTCAATGAACATTTTATTTTTTAAAGTTTGAGGCAATGGATATTCTCGAAAAATGAACAGTATATAAGAAGTGTACAGAATGCAAGAAGAAGTACTTCCTTTTGGGGGGGAGTGTGGAGAAAGGGTTTATTTGACTTATACTTCCAGATCAGAGTCTGTCATTGGAAGACGTCAGGATAAGAACTCAAAGATATTTATGTTGTTTCCAGCTGTTGGCTATTACATAAAGCTGGTATGAATTTTCTTTTTCTTTTTTTTTTTTTTT
>NW_022196895.1:81687119-81690245 GCF_008632895.1 Mastomys coucha
CTTTATTTACAATATCTCCTTTCCCAGGTTCCCCTCCAAAAGAAAAAAAGAAAAAAAGAAAATAATAAAATAAAATAAAAAAATAAAATAAAAAAATAAAACAATCCTCTATTCTGTCCCCCCTCCCCCTGCTCACCACCCCACCCTCTCCCACTTCCTGGCCCTGGCAAAATTGGGAACAAAAAGAAAACATGGGAGGATTTTCATAGACTAACTATGAAGCAGAGACTGAGGAAGGACAATCCAGAGACTGCTCCACCTGGGAATCTTTCCCATATTCAATCATCAAATCCAGACACTATTGTAGATATCAGCTGGCTGACAGGAGCCTGATATAGCCGTCTCTGGAGTGGCTCGGTGACAGTACCTGACCAATACAGAAGTAGAGGCTCACAGAAATCCATTGGACTGAGTACAGGGTCCTCAATGAAGGAGCTGGAGAAAGGACCCAAGGAGCTGAAGGGTGTGCAGCCCCTTAGCACGAACAACAATATGAACTAGCTAGTACCCTCAGAGCTCCCAGGGACTAAAATTCCAACCAAAGAGTACACATGGGGGGTACTCATGGCTCCAGTAGCATGTGTATAGTAGAGGATGGCCAAGTCAGTCATCAATGGGAGAAGAGGACCTTGGCCCTATAAAGGAAGAAATGCTTCTGAAAAGTGAAATTCTTTATTTTAACCATGCTCACTTATGGCATATACTTTAATCAGATGAACATTTACATAAAAGACAATGGTAGTTTTTAACCCCTTTATCATTATTTCAATTTCATTCAGAGGCTGAGCCATTTGGTTATTCCACTTACAAATACTCCTGGTTGTTGTTTCAAAAACATGTAATAATACATGTATTCATCAATTACTTTAGTATGATAATTCTTAACAAATTATTGCTGATCAATTATGAAAGTTGAACAATTAACTCTTTTATAATATATCTTCTGACTTTTCTACTTTCTTTCATTTTTGGCCACTTATATTGATCTATTTCTTGTTTTCCTTTATTAAAATGCATTTTTCTTTTCATATAATATAATCCTAATTATGATATCCCCCTGTATTCCCTTTAGTTCCTCACTACTTTAAAATTTTTTAAAGCTTTATTTTTATCCATGACTATATTAATGTATTTAAATCCACTCCCGTCCTGTCTCTGGTTAGAAAACAAATAGGCTTCTAACAGATAATACTTCAAAACAGAAGTAAAAATCAAATTTTAATGCACTGGAGTTGGACAGAACATGAAGAAAACCCAAGAGCAGACACAAGAAACAGACCTACTCTCTCACAATTCAGAAGTCCCATGAAAACACTGACTTGGAATCCATAATATATACACAGAGGTCCTTGTAGACCCTGTGATTTCATGTGAGCTGTGCTCACGTTCACTTTAGAGGCTTTGTGTCTTGGTGTTCTTGATCCCCTTCGGCTCTTATATTCTTTCTGTCTCCCTTTCCTCAGAGTTTCTTAAATGCTGAGGGGAGGGATTTGATGGAGACATCCCATTTCAGCTTCATGTTCCAATTAAACTGTATAATGTCTGTCTATGGATCTCTGTATCTGTTCCCATCTGCTGGAAGAGGAAGATTCTTTGATGTTGGTTGAACACAGCACTGATCTAAGAGTATAGGAAATGTCATTTGGATCATTTTATTGCAACTTTATTGTTTGCTTGTTTTAGAACAATAGTACTTGGTAAAATCTTTACCTATTAACTTAAGTTTTTACTTACGTCTTTACTTGTAATATCCTATCAATAATCTCTCAAAGCATCCTTTTTCGTTTTGTCATCTCTCCTGTGTTTTCCTCTCCCCTGTTCCCTCCCTTCTATTCTTGTCTCTGTTTCTTCTTTTTTCTTTTCCTTCCATTTCAACTGTTGACCTTCAGACATCTATAGTGGTTTGTGCACATGTTCAAAGTGAAGGAGTTTAAAATCCTTAAAGTCTCAGTCTACACTTCATTTCTACACACATGTAGAATGTTTTGAGGTTTTATATAATACAACACTTTTATAAGTCGACTGTCATATGGTGACAGGCATTCTTCCCCATCTTTACCATACACAGGCAGCACAAAATTAATTTGGTGGGTTTAGTTTTTATAAATGTTTAGTTTTTAATCTTCACAATAATCATTGGGAGATAACTACTATCATTAGTCCTATTTAACAATTATAAAAGAAAACCATCATGAGAGTAGTTCTATACTCATTAAAAGAGTCTGTTAGGGAAAACTTTTTTTTTGAGTTGTTTCAATTGCAGATAGCTTTATCGTTAGAAACGGGATTTGTGTTCAATAACACTCTCAGTGCTGCATGAACATGGATCTATAGTAGGATATAATTTTAGGGCAATATGTCCAATAGAGGTGATATGGAGAGACAGATGGTAAGGAAAACTGGGTAGCAATTAAAGGAGAACAAATGAAGATGGCTTTTTTTTTTTTACAACATATTATGTACATCTATGAAATTCACAAACAATGAAATGTACATTTAATCCATCTAAATTAGATTATTCATTTAGTAAACACTAAATAGTTGTTAATGAATTTTACCTTGGATTCTAAATACTTGATTGGTCTTGTGGCAAGCATGGGTATTGCTGAAGAATTATGGATGATATCCCACCAGTGTTGGCATTATATGCCTGTTTCTGAGGCTTTCCTTATTTAATTATTATTATTTGCCCTCATTTACTGGTTTTGCTGCTGGAAATTAAGTGGATTTACACCTAGGTAATCTAAATATCATAAATTATGAAATAGTTGAATTATTCATGAATAGAAACAAATTAAACCTATTCTCACAGTTAAATGTTCTAGTGGCTTTGGGCAACACATCTGATTTCTGACTAGAGGAATCCAACTACTAAAGATGCCCTCAGAAGTTAAAGTGCTTGTGCTAATGCAACAAATGGTGTGATACTCCACTTCATTAAGCAACCATTAAAACAACCTATCTCCTGTGAAGCTTTTCCTTAAGTGCCATTTATATTTCAATTTCAGATGCAGCCCATCTGAAGATGGCTAGCTCCCAAGTGTTTCTAACTTACAGGGTAACTTTACAAACAAATGGCAATACATGTGTGTATATATGTATATATATATATATATATATATATAT
>NW_022196895.1:81690255-81746467 GCF_008632895.1 Mastomys coucha
ATATATATATATATATATATGTCATTCAGTTCCCCCAAAGAAGTATTAAAGGAGGAATATGTTTAGCTTATTCTATATCATTTTCTTCTGGATGTTATAAATAATTGAAAACTCTGGAATTTTCTTCGCTTATCCTCTGTATGTAAAAGGACATGTTCAAATTTTGGATGACCTCATCAATTTCACTCATAACTGTATAACGTAAGCTATTTTGAGTGCTTTTATCAAGTATACAGTGATGATAGAAACCTTGTATAATCTTAAACTCACAGTATATTTGTCATATTGAGTATTGAGATGATTCAAATATTTTTATTACATTCAGTAGTCAATCTTGATAAACATCTAAGCCATAGACAGTAACATTACTACTGAGATCAAATGGAAGGTTAATTAATAAAACTACAAAACTTAAGGAAATATAGATGCAGAAAAAGAAAGCAAAAACTTAATTTAAAACAGTTTACTCATATAATTGAAAGATCATTGTTAGACTCTCTAAAGGGATAGTGGATTTTTAAATTATCATTTCATTGTTGCTAATCTGTTTTAGTTGAGTCATTACAATCCAACTTATATTCCCTATAGGGATAATATTGTCTGTTCTGTCTGAAAGAGTCACCAGTCAATAAATCTAAGGAACAATATGTTGAGGGAGGATTAGTAGGTGGGACTTCAGGCTGGGACTTCCAGCAGAGAGAGTGTTGGGAAGGGGAGATTCCACCAGGACACAGGAAATTGATTTAAGACTATAGTAATAAATGGTGCTGAACAAACAGGTTCTTAGAATCCAGGCTTTGAGCCTGAGAAGCCATAGGGAAGGAAGGTTTACCAAGGTGCACTGTAGGGTATAGGCTGCTCCATGAGCCAAGCAGCTAAAATGCTAAGGCCTGTCAGAAAAACAAACAAACAAACAAACAAACAAACCAGCTCAGTGCCAGTCTAGGCCTACTGTGTCTCCAGGCCAGTATGAAGTTCAGATCCAGCCTAGTGTGACAGGGAACAGCCTAAAGCTCCACACTGGAGAGGCTTGGCCAGGGTCATTAGGAAGCAGAACCAATGGGACAACCTGCTGGACTGAACTGAGGGGACAGAAACAACTGCCAATGCCAGTTGCTAACTGAAGAGCAGAGAGAGGATAAATTACAACAAAGCCCACACACTATCTACTGACTGGGTAAATATAGTTGAAATATATACCAAATAGTAAATGTGCTAATACTAATGTGCTAAATACTAAAGAAAGAAACTGAACATGGAAAGTCATAGGGAGAAAGCCTCTGAAAGAAGGAAAGAATGATAAACATAAAAAGAAAAATAATTTCTGAATCCAGGTTCTTTCAAGCTTCTAGCTATTATAAATAAGGATGCTATGAACATAGTGGAGCATGTGTCCTTATTACATGTTGGAGCATCTTCTTGGTATATGCTTAGGAGTGGTATAGCTGGGTCCTCAGGTAGTTCTATGTCCAATTTTCTGAGGAACCTTGAAACTGATTTCCAGAATGGCTGTATCAGCTTGCAATCCCACCAGTAGTAGAGAAGTCTTCCTCCTTCTCTGCATCCTCACCAGCATCTGCTGTCACCTGAGTTTTTGATTTGGGCCATTCTGACTAGTGTGACATGAAATCTCAGGGTTGTTTTGATTCACAATTTCCCTGATGACTAAAGATGTTAAACATTTCTTTAGGTGCTTCTCAGCATTTCAATATTCCTCTGTTGAGAATTCTTTGTTTAGAGGGAGTACCCTGATCCAGGGACTTGGGTGAGATCTCCATTTTCTCTCTAGAGACTTTCTAAGGTGAGGCCAACCAGGAAGCACAGGTCTTAGAAGTGGCAGAACAACTGGGACAGGATCCTTCTACCTCCATCTACACCTAGGAGGGACTGCAGATCTATAGTCCTAGCTGCCCCATCCCCTGCGAGCAGAGAACTTGTCTCAAGGTAGTGCTCTGACCCAGGGACTCAGGCAGGACCAGCCAGGAGACACAGATCTCAGAAGTGGCAGGGCAGCTGGAACAAGGTCCTTTCTACCTCCATCTACACCTAGAAGGGACTGTGGACCCACAGCCCTCTCTACCCCCAACCCCCTTGCAAACAGAGAGATTGTCTCCAGGGAGTGATCTAACCCAGGGACTCAGGAGGGATGGCAGATCCACAGCCCTCTCTGTGCCTTTCCTTGAAGACAGAGAGCCTGTCTTCAGGGTGTGCTCTGACCCCAGGACTCAGGAGGGACCACTGATCTACAGCCTTCTGCACACGGGTCTTACCAGAGGAGAGCTGATCTCACAGAAGTACTGACATAGGCTTATAGACCCACAGGAGGAATAATACCTAGCCAGAGACAGCAAGAACATCTGACACTAGAAACCAACAGATGGTGAAAGGCAAATGCAAGAATCTTACCAACAGAAATCAAGACTACTTGACTTCATCAGAACCTAGTACTCCCACCATAGCAAGTCCTGGATATCCCAAAGCACCAGAAAAGCAAGATTTGGATCTAAAATCTTATCTCATGATGGAGATAGAGGAATTTAAGAAGGAGATGAATAACTCCCTTAAAGAAATACAGGAGAACACAGGTAAACAGGTACAAGCCCTTAAAGAGGAAAAACAAAAATCCCTTAGAGAATTACAGGAAGCACAACCAAACAGGTAAAGGAATTGAACAAAACCATCTAGGACCTAAAAATGGAAGTAGAAACAGTTAAGAAATCACAAGAGAGACAACAATGGAAATAGAAATCCTAGGAAAGAAGTCAGGAACCATATATGCAAGCATCACCAACAGAATACAAGAGATAGAAGAGAGAATCTCAGGTGCAGAAGATACCATAGAAAACATAGACACAACAGTCAAAGAAAATGCAAAGTGCAAAAAAGTTCCTAACACAAAACATTCAGGAAATCCAGGACGCAATGAGAAGACCAAACCTAAGGATAATAGGTATAGAAGAGAGTGAAAACTGCCAACTTAAAGGGCCAGTAAAGTTTTTCAACAAAATTATAGAAGAAAACTTCCCTAACCTAAAGAAAGAGATGCCAGTGAACATACAAGAAGCCTATAGAACTCCAAATAGACTGGACAAGGAAAGAAATTCCTTCCGTCACATAATAGTCAAAACACCAAATGCACAAAACAAAGAAAGAATATTAAAAGCAGTGAGGGAAAAAGGTTAAGTAACATATAAAGGCAGGCTTATCAGAATTACACCAGAATTCTTGCTAGAGACTATGAAAGCCAGAAGATCCTGGGCAGATGTCATGTAGACCCTAAGAGAACACAAATGCCAGCCAAGGCTATTATACCCAGCAAAACTCTAAAATACCATAGATGTACAAACCAAAGTATTCCATGACAAAACCAAATTCACACAATATATTTCCACAAATCCAGCCCTACAAAGAATAATAAGTGGAAAACTCCAACACAAGGAGGAAAACTACATCCTAGAAAAAGCAAGAAAGTAATCTTCCAACAAAACTAAAAGAAGTTAGCCACATGAAAAGAATTAAAACTCTAGCAAAAAAATAAAAGAAAACAACAATTACTTTCCCTTAATATCTATTAATATCAATGAATTCAATTCCCCAATAAAAAGACATAGACTATCAGACTGGGTATGTAAACAGGACCCAACATTTTGTTTCATACGGGAAACCCACCTCAGTGACAAAGACAGACATTACCTCAGAATAAAAGGATGGAAAACAATTCTCCAAGCCAATGGTCCCAAGAAAAAAGCTGGAGTAGCCATTCTAATATCGAATAAAATCGACTTTCACCCTAAAGTGATCAAAAAAAGATAAGGAAGGACACTTCATACTCATCAAAGCTATGATCTACCAATATGAACTCTCGATTCTGAACCTCTATGCTCCAAATGCAATGGCATCTACATTCATACAAGAAACTTTATTAAGCTCAAAGCATACATTGCACCGCACACAATAATAGTGGGAGATTTCAACACCCCACTCTCTGCAATGGACAGAACATGGAAACAAATTAAACAAAGACACAGTGAGACTAACAGAAGTTATGAAACAGATGGATTTAACAGATATCTATAGAACTTTTTATCCTAATACAAAAGGATATACCTTCTTCTCATCACCTCATGGTACCTTCTCTAAAATTGACCATATAGTTGGTCACAAATCAGACCTCAACAGATACAAGAAGATTGAAATAATTCCTTGCATCCTATCACATCACCATGGACTAAGGTTGCTCCTCAATAACAACATAAACAATAGAATGCCCACATACACGTGGCAGCTTAACAACACTCTACTCAATAATTTTGTCAAGGAAGACAGAAAGAAATTAAAGACTTTCTAGAGTTTAATGAAAATGAAACCAAAACATAACCATGCTTATGGGACACAATAAAAGCAGTCCTAAGAGGAAAACTAATAGCTTTAAGTGCCTCCAAAAAGAAACTGGAGAGAGCATACACCAGCAACTTGTCAGCTCATGTGATAACTCTACAACAAAAAGAAGCAAATTCACCCAAGAGGAATTGAAGGCAGAAAATAATTAAATTCAGGGCTGAAATCAACCAAATGGAAACAAAGAGAACTAACCAGGAGCTTTGAAAAAAATCAACAAAATAGATAAACCCTTAGCCAGACTTACTAGAGGGCAGAGAGACAGTATCCTAATTAATAAAATCAGAAATAAAAAGGGAGACATAACAACAGACACTGAGGAAATCCAAAAAATCATGAGATCCTACTACAAAAGCCTATATTGAACAAAGCTGGAAAACTTGGATGAAATGGACAATTTTCTAGACAGATACCAGATACCAAAGTTAAATCAAGATCAGATAAACGATCTAGACAGTCCCATATCTGCTAATGAAAAAGGAACAGTCATTAATAGTCTCCCAACCAAGAAAAGTCCAGGACCAAATGGGTTTAGTGCAGACTTTTATCAGACCTTCAAAGAAGACCTAATACCAATACTCCTCAAACTATTCAACAAAATTGAAACTGAAGGCACTCTACCCAATTCGTTCTATGAAGCCACAATTACTCTTATACCTAAACCACACAAAGACCTAACAAAGAAAGAAAACTTCAGACCAATTTCCCTTATGAATATCAATGCAAAAATACTCAATAAAATTCTTGAAAATTGAATCCAAGAACACATCAAAACGATCATCCATCATGATCAAGTAGGCTTCATCCCAGGGGATGCAGGGATGGTTCAATATAAGGAAATCCATCAATGTAATTCACTATATAAATAAATTCAAAGAAAAAATCATATGATCATCTCATTAGATGCTAAGAAAGCATTTGACAAAATCGAACATTCATGATGAAAGCATTGGAAAGATCAGAAATTCAAGGCCCATACTTAAATATAGTAAAAGCAATATACAGCAAACCAGTAGCCAACATCAAACTAAATGGAGAGAAACTTGAAGCAATCCTACTAAAATCAGGGACTAGACAAGGCTGCCCACTCTCTCCTTACCTATTCAATATTGTACTTGAAGTTCTAGCCAGAGCAATAAGACAACAAAAGGAGATCAAAGGGATACAAATTGGAAGGAAGAAGTCAAATTATCACCATTTGCTGATGATATGATAGTTTGCCTAAGTGACCCCCAAAATTCCATCAGAGGGCTCCTAAACCTGACAAACAACTTCAGCAAAGTAGCTGGATATAAAATTCACTCAAGCAAATCAGAGGCCTTCCTCTACACAAAGGATAAGCAGGCTGAGAAAGAAATTAGGGAAACAACACTCTTTACAATATCTCAGATAATATAAATACCTTGGTGTGATTCTTACTAAGCAAGTAAAAGATCTGTTTGAAAAGAACTTCACTCTGATGAAGGAAATTGAAGAAGATCACAGAACCTGGTGGATCTCCCATGCTCATGGATTGGCAGGATTAATATAGTAAAACTGACCATTTCACCAAAAGCAATCTACAGATTCAATGCAATGCCCATCAAAATTCCAACTCAATTCTTCCCAGAGTTAGAAAGAGCAATTTGCAAATTCATCTGGAATAACAAAAATCCTAGGATAGCAAAAACTATTCTGAACAATAAAAGAACCACCATCCCTGACCTTAAGCTGTACTACAGAGCAATTGTGATAAAAACTGAATGGTATTGGAACAGTGACAGACAGGTAGATCAATGGAATAGAATTGAAGACCCAGAAGTGGACTCACACACCTATAGTCACTTGATCTTTGACAAAGGAGCTAAAACCATCCAGTGGGAAAAAAGACAGCATTTTCAACAGATGGTGCTGGCTCAACAGACGGTCAACATATAGAAGAATATAAATCAATCCATTCCTATCTCCTTGTACAAAGCTCAAATCCAAGTGGATCAAGGAACTCCACATAAAACCAGATAGACTGAAACTAATAGAAAAGAAAGTGGGGAAGAGCCTAGAGCACGTGGGCACAGGAGAAAATTTCCTGAACAGAACACCAATAGATTATGCTCTAAGATCAAGAATTGACAAATGCGACCTCATAAAATTACAAAGTTTCTACGAGGCAAAAGACACTGTCAATAGGAAAAAATGGCAACCAAGAAATTGGGAAAAGATCTTTACCAATCCTCTGATAGAGGGCTAATATCCAAAATACACAAAGAACTCAAGAAGTTTGACTCTAGAGAACCAAATAAACCTATTAAAATATGGGGTACAGAGATAAACAAAAATTCTCAACTGATAAATACTGTATGGATGAGAAGCACCTAAAGAAATGTTCAACATCCTTAGTCATCACAGAAATGCAAATCAAAACAACCCTGAGATTCCACCTCATACCAGTCAGAATGGCTAGGATAAAAAACTCAGGTGACAGCAGATGCTGGAGAGGTTGTGGAGAAAGAGGAACACTCCTTCATTGCTGGTGGGATTGCAAGCTGGTACAACCACTCTGGAAATCAGTTTGTTGGTTCCTCCTGAATTTATACATAGTACTATCAGAGGACACAGCTATACCACTCCTGGGCATATATCCATGCTCCAACATGTAATAAGGACACATGTTCCACTATGTTCACAGCAGCCTTATTTGTAATAGCCAGAAACTGGAAACAACCCAGATGTCCCTCAACAGAAGAATGAATACAGAAAATGTGGGATCCTTTGCTCCAGCTGCAGATGTAGGCGAGGATGGCCTTGTTGAACATCAATGGGAGGAGAGGCCCTTGTTCCTTAGAAGGCTTGATGCCCCAGTGTAGGGGAATGCCAAGACAAGGAAGCAAATGTGGGTGGGTTGCTGAGTAGGGGAAGAGGGAATGGTATAGGAGGTTTTCAGAGGGAAACCAGGAAAGGGAATAACTTTTGAAATGTAAATTAAAAAATCTAATAAAAAAGAAAAAATATTTTACATGTGAAAAATAGAGACCCAATGGCACAATGGATCTGGATCCCATATGATTTTGTTTCACTTATCTGTATGCAAATCATTATTTTTTAGTAACAATTGTAATTTTATATATCTTCTTAAGAGAGTTTGAAAAAGGCATAAAGGCATACTTAGATAACTAAGAGACCAAAAAAAAAAATCCTGCTAAGTTACAAACAATGGAACAATATTTAGACAATCTTTTGAATCATGACAATATTTTAAGTGAATCCAATATAAATTCTAAAGCACTACTATGTAACGAGACTGTCAAAGGGCAGTTATAAAACTTAAAATGATTTCAAAGCCTTGTTAAAGGGATTAGATGGAGATCAAAGAAATAAACAGGGTTATCAAGTATTGGGTTGGTAACTAATAGACATATAAGCTTTTGAAAGATTTAAGGAAGAAATAATGTCCTATGGCCTATATCACTGCATATAAAACAAATACCTAATAATTTGGCCTTGAAAATGGTATAATTTCAAAAGATTGGAGAGAATTTCTGACAGCCATCTTAGAGCCTGGCCCTCAGTTACAATGGTTAATAGGATGGAAAGATGAAGTGTCAATCATGGAACAACAAAGGATTATGGACTAAGTTCCTAATGAAAAATTATTCTGTAATAGTAATAACTCAAGAAGGTTTCTTGTAACATATAGAAGATATGGAAGAAACAGACATCAGTCTCAAGAATATAGCTCACCAAAGATATTCAAGGCAACATCTTACTGTCAGAAAACTGAATAAGGAGCTTTGCTTAATGTCCGGACCAAAAAAAAAAAAAATTCCTGTTCAACAAGGAAAGACTATTTTGAAAGGCAACTAGAAATAAAAATATTAAAGCCTGAAATTACAAACTGAGCTGTTCAAAACTTAAATCATTTCACAGAAATAGAGCAGTTCCTATGAATATAACAAGGTAATTTAAAGATACCAAGAAATAGATCTTTTGGTAAGTAGTATAAATGATAAAAGACCAAAGTTAAAATTACAGTTAGTTGAAATTGATATTGAAGGATTAGTGGATACAGGAAATTATGTAACTATTTTATAATGAGATTACTGGTATCCAGCTTGTCCAATTTCAAAGGATATCTACACAGATTCTGGAATTTGTTTATTGTCTCAGGTAAAACAAAGTATAAAATGGATTAAATGCATAGGACCAGAATGTTGAATAGGAAAATTAAGACCATATGTGGTAAATATAGTCATACAGCCCTAATTCTATAGGGAAGAGATTTATTGCAACAATGGTGAGTAAAGGTTAGCATTCTCCAAGCTTTAAACACAGCTGATAAAAGATGAGAGGGAACTAATAAAGAAATTTTAAAATGTTATTAAAGACAGTTATAGACTGCTCAAGGTATCTGTAAGCAGGATACAGCAGAGGCTCACTCTTTAAGATTTTATGGGGGGGGCATTGTTGGTAGATCACAAGTCACCCTGCCACTACAATGGCAAACTGACAACTTTTTGGGGGGGAGAACCATGGCCTATGAGAAAAGAACAACAGCTGGGACTAGAACAGCTTGTCTAAAAGCAAATGGATGTACAACCATAGGAAGTGTCCATCAGACCTTGCAATTCTCCTATATTTATCATTAAAATGAAATCTGGAAAATAGAGGATGTTAAGAAATCCAAAATTAATAAGATTATTTAGCCTGGAATGAATTAATTATCTTTGCAGCCTAGAATTCCATTGCCTTTCTTGTTACCTAATGTGTGGACTATTATAGTGGTTGATTTAAAACTATACTTTCCTACAATCTCTTTGCATGAGCATGATAGGGATAGGCTTTCTTTCTCAATACCTATTTATAATGATAGTAGTTCAATAAAGGGATAGAATAAGAAGGTCTTGCCATAAGGACTGCTAAAACGTCCTACTTTATGACAACATTTTGTAAAACATACATGGTCTAGTCAGTCATCAAGGGGAGGAGAGGCCCTTGGCCCTGTGAAAGTTCTGTGCCCCATTGTAAGGGAGTGTCATAGCCAGGAAGAGGGAGAGGGTGGGTTGGTGAGCAGGGGGAAGAGGAAGGGAAAAGGTTTTTTTTTCTTCTTTTTTTTCAGAAGGGAAACTGGAAAAGGAGATATCATATGACATGTAAATAAAGAAAATATCTAATAAAAAAGAAAAAAAGAAAAAATAATTTATAAGCAGTTTCCTCAGTCTATAATTTATTGTTATATGAATGGTACCTTTTTAGCTGATTCAGACGTGAACATCATAGGAAAAAAATGTTGGATGAAGTTAAGAGAATTTTGCCTTGTTGAGAACTATAAATGGCTCCTGAAAAAATACAAAGAGGAGGTTCTATTAATTATCTGGGATATAAGATAGGTCTGAAAAGATACAACTAAAAAAATTACAAATCAGAAGAGACCAATTAAAAACTATTAATGATTTTAATTTTTTATTTAAAAAATTTGTTGGGAGATATTAATTGGCTAAGGTCCATAATTAGATTGACTACTCAAGACATAAGTAATTTATTTCCAACTGTACAAGGTGATAAGGACTTAAATAGTTCAAGAAAATTATCAGCTGAGGCTGAATGTGAATTGGCTCTGGTAGAAAACAATACAGAATGCAAACATAGACAGTTTGACACTAAAGATGGCTTATATTTTGGTTATTTTGCCCCCTATTCATTCTCCGACAGGAATGTTTATGCAGAGTGAAGATAATGTCTTAAAATGGATATTTGTAGCACACAGGGTAAAAAAATTAAAGATCTATGTAAGAAAGTGTTCTGTATTGATTCAGAAATTAAAAATGAGACTTTATCAATTAGCAGGAAAAGATCCAGCAGAAATTATAGTACTTTTCACTGATGGCTAGATCGCCTCATTATGGGCAGAAAATGAACATTGGCAAGGAGCTCAGAGTAATTTTCTGAGGATAAATTTACAACAAATGCCCCCTAGCAAATGACTTCAGTTTATAAAAATAAATAATTGGATTCTCCCTCATATACTAAAAGGGACACCAATTTCTGGAGCCCCTACATGATGTATAAATGAAATTTGGAAAATGAAGGTGTTTCATTTTGCAGTTTGGAAAATTAAATTATGTGCACAATACCATAAATACATATTCAGGATTTCAATGGGTAATTGTTTTAAGTTCTGTAAAGTCCTATTCTGTAATTATACATTTATTAGAAATTGTAGCTTTTGTAGGGGTACATATTAGGACTGACAATACTCCAGCATAGATCTCTAGATAAATGAAGCATTTTTAAAAAATATTATGACGGAAACCATATTACAGATATACCTCACAATCCTACAAGACAAATCCTACAGGAATCTAATCATACATTAAAAGAGATGCATAACAAACAAAAAAAGTAATGAAGAGTCCTAGAGATAGATTATGTAGTATTTTATTGACTTTAAATGCTAACAAAAAACAACAGCTGTTTAAGACATTGGATTATGGAAAAAATTCTCAATTAGAATAGCCTATCTATCTTAATGATGTCCTAACTTCAGAATAGAAGGCAGGAAATGTACTGTATTGGGGAAGAGGTTTTGTCTTTGTTTCAACAGGAGAAGAAAAGCTATAGACTATACGTAAATTAATAAAGATTATATTTGACCAGGGGGAGGCCACCTGAAGATCTAGGCTGCCCACATAAAGGAAGAAAAAGAACAAGAACAACAAAACAGGTAAAGTATATGCTGATTCCTTTACATGGGAACAGCTCCGAAACTGGCTGAAACATAAATGTCTCCACCAGGACTTCAGATAACATAGCCAACAGTATTTGAGAGTCCTTATGACTTATCATGACATCCTTTCGTGTAGTATGGATGAAAATTTATATTACAGTTTGGTTATACTGTCCAAACTAACTTATAAAGAAAGATCAATACCTTACTGTTCCAACAGTGAGTAAGGTAATATATATATATATATATATAGCTAAATTATTCACAGTGCACATTCCATATATATGTAAATGACAAAATATAGATTACCTCTAAATACTTATATATTCACAGAGAAAAACAGCCAGACAAGCAGCCCTGGCAAAATTCACCTTTGGGGATGCTGGGATGGTGAAGCATGTTTATCACAGCATCCTGCCTGATCCTACCTCTGACTGCCTCAGAAATGTTTCATCAGAATCTGCTTCCAGAAGAGCTTCAAAGAAAGCTGCCAGCTCCTATTGGTCCACCCTTTCAGGCTGTTATAGTCAAGTCTTCAATTAAACCTTGAACTTTCTCAACAAACAGAGACTGGACAATAAGGGCTACATGCATGCATAGATTTCTTAAGATGGACCAATGTACCATTTGGGGGCAGGGGAAGCAAAACAGAAAAAGAATGTCCTAAATCAACAGGAAACAATTTTAAGAAAACTATTCCCATTCCCAACTAGTAGGGTAAATAGTTTTTTGACACTTGTTGGGTTATGGATATTTGTCATCATCTAAATGGTGTGTGTGTGTGTGTGTGTGTGTGTGTGTGTGTGTGTGTGTGAAGAATAATATAAGATGACTGATTTAATCTGGCTTCTTTCAGCTTCTCACTGTATTGTTCCACTTGGTTTCCCAACTAATTCTGGCAATTTCATCTAATATTTTGGATTCTTCTTATTCTCTGGCTTTGACTGCCTCTGCTGACCTTCACTGACCTGCATGAACTCACAAACAGAATCAACTCTATTGTACTTTACTCATTCAACTGAATTGTAGTGGACTGGCTAAACTGAACCTTCCCAAACTGCACAGACTGAACTTGATTGCCCGAACTGATTGTACTCTTTCTGCACAGCTCTTAAGTAGCATGGCATGTCTTACTTCTTATTCATTCTCTCAAACCTTTCTCTGATTCATTGTTTGGTCTGCCCCTCAATTAGACATCATTGTTTAGTTTTAGAGATATGTACTAAGGGCATGTCTATATTCCAACCAGAGAGATTAAAGGTGTGTGTTATGCCTGTCTTCCAGCAGAAGTTTGAGCCAGAACAGCTGAGTTGATTCAGCCAGCCAGAGTTCAGAAAGAACTAGAAAGTGTGAGTTTATTCATCAGCATGGCTCATAGACTATAACATTCTAGGACTAGGTTAGCAGACAAAGGCTGGAAGCTGAAGCCTTCAAGTCTAGGCTTGCAGAAGACTAGATAGTATAAACACTAGAAGCTTCCAGGCCTAGGGGTAGGGATAATTATAACAAAGGAAGAAACACTCTAAGGTCAGCCCAAGCCATGTATTTGGACAGCTTAGTTAGGTACAACCCTTTTCTTGTCACTTGATCTAAGGAAATAAAAGCTACATTTATATTAAAAAAAGAATAATATAGGAGTATTAGGGTGAAAAAGGTACATCACTAAATCTACTTTTAGATTATTTGAGTCCTAAACCTTAAATTGGTATGTATTTAGTTACATTAGTGTACAATTTTGTGTACTAATACAGTTAAGATTATATTTTGCTACAACAATGCTAAGGTATCCTGCCTATGAAATTCCTAAAAATGTAATATTAAGTTCTATTACTTTTGTATATTACTATTACAGTTTAAGATAATAAGCATATACAAGTTAGTAGTTAGACGAACTCATATAATTGTGTTAGATACTCATCTACTTAATTACAAAGATATGTTTTCTAGATTAAACAGATAGTAAATAGCTAGAAACAAATAAGACAGATAGACAGATTGTCTCAAATCACCTCAGAGATCTAGAGGATATGGCAACTAAGGATATTTTATTAATTTAAGGCTTTTTGGACAATGAGACAGTTCTGCTCCTGTCAGCACCCCCATTGCTCTTCAAAGGCATGATGGATATCAAAGACTCTCCATGTGGAGTTTGCTTTATATGTGGCAAGCTAGCCACTGGGCAACAAAATGTCCTCACTTCAACTCCATAAACAATACTATTCAAACTGGACAAATTGGACAAAGGGAAGTTAACTGCCAAGTTTTGCAAGGACAAGGTAGACAAATACTTCATTATTCCTTCTTCATAAAATAGTCTTGATCAGAAGGCTAAAGATGGATGCTCTAATTCCACAAATAAATTTTGTTAGACTGTCCAGACAGTGAACTATCTCTGTCATTTCTATATTTTGCAAGCTGCTTGCTCTATATTTCCTGTTTAATAAAGTAGTATTTATCCTTCTCGGGTCTCTAATGGGTTTAAGAGTAGATATAGTCTCACAATTAAGCTTAAGTTGTTTAGGATTTAAGAAGATGCTTTTGGTCTAAGAATATATTTATAGTTTGATAAAATGCAAGTTATAAAAGAAAATTATTAAGGTAGAGAACTTTGGAAAAGATAGGACAGATATCATCGTGCTTCCCCTATGGTTGCCAACTATATATGGACTGGATATCATGAATGTCATTCTTACCAGATAGTTTTCATAATTGTACTTAGTATATATGTTTGATTGGTGTTAGAGAAAGACCATTTATTGGACTAAAATGTTAGAGATATAGGAATAAACTCCTATGTTCTCTGTGGAAAAATCATCTGTTAATAAAAATCTATTGGCCAAGAAACTGAGGCAGGATTAGAAGGTAGGACTTACATTTGAGACTTCTGACAAAGATAGTGTTAGGTATTAGAGATACAACCAAGATGTAAAGGGGATGGATGTAAGAAATGAAGAGAGGAAATCAACCACATAGCTAAATGAAGATTAAAATAAAAGGTGTATATGTTAGTACTTGGTTGGAGAATTAGCTTAGCTTATGGCCTATGTGTTTGTAAATAATAAGTATCTAGGTTTTCATTGGGTAGTTTTGGGTGCTTGTGGGGGAGCACTCAGTCATACTTCTTAAATGCTAATGCTTCTCAATTGTTCATTTAATTAATTACTTTTATAGCACTGGACATAGAACTTTGACCTTAGGGGCTATGTTATGTGCTACACCCCCAGCTCATTCTAAAGTTATTATTCTGAGGTAGGATCTTTCTAGGTTGTCTACACTGACCATAAATTCACAAGGTAGCAAATGCTCACACTGTAATCCATGCTGACTTTGAATTTGCAGTACCCTCATATCAGCTTTGTGACTAGCTCAGAATATAGGCCTGTGTATTGGGAAGTTTTGGGTGCAGGTGGGAAAGCACTTAGCTATACTTCTTAAATGCTAATGCTTCTCAATTAATTTTTTAATAAATACCTGGATCTTGAATGCTATTGTTATAATTTTTACTATTTTATTTCTTCAACTTGTACAATATTACTTTACTGACAATTGAATAAGGTAAGGTTGAGGTGCAAGAATTTACCTTTGAAATATTAATACTGGGTCATATTTTCATTCTCTTTTTCTATGGGCGATCTACACCTCTAGATTCCCATTTCATTATTTCTACTTTTTGGAGATCTGGTGTTTGTACAAACTTATGCATTATAATTGTATTTATAAATATAGTGTTTAATAATTGTCATATCAGCACTTCTTTCTCTTACTACAATCTGTGCTGTGACATTTTCATTCACTTTCAGCTGCTTGGAATGTATCACTAATCATTATAGATGATGGTTGCTACCACACTGCAATGAGAGGCTAGAATATGCTTTTCTTATAAGTTCTATTCTTTAGAACTGATTTAGGCAAGTGATACTTTTCCCAAGAACACATATACACTGAGACTCTAAAATTTTTCATTGACACTATTTGTTATTGCTTCCCTTCTTGCCATACACGTCAAGATCTGAGACTCTTTAGTAACATCTTATTTTCTTCTGTATTGCTACTCATGTTATGTATGTACTACCCTAATCAATTTCCTTTTGACACTCTATCTTCTCAATCCACATAGTCCTATGAGGATAAATAGTTTTCTGTCTTGGTCAATATTGTATTTTCATGTCTTGCAAAGTTTGTGCAACATAACAGGTGTTACGAGATACTTATTCACTGACCATGTAGCTGGAAGAGGAATATGTGTTATACACAAACGTAGTATTTACTGACTAGTATGCATTTGTGTCACTTAACATTCAGGGAATATGCTATCATTTTTAATGTGTTTAATCTTTTCTGTTTAATAATTAGTTCAAAGTTCCAAGACTTGTAACACACAGCCATACCTGAAGGTCTCTTCCATGGGGATGAGGTGAGCATAAGGGTGTGCTAGGAATAGGATTAAACATTAGTACTGGGTTCAAAGTTGCTTTGGACTGCTCAGTTTTTGAAATGTTACAGGCTCTCTTGGCTTATCATACTTCATTCTGCTACATCTGAACCTATGATATTATAGGGCAGCAAGCATTGATGGTGATTTCTAAGATAATTTGAATCTGACAAATATATATGCGACAGCTATATGTTTTGTTTTATTCACAGCAAATGAAGGCCATTATCTTTTTTTTTTTTTTTTTTTTTTTTTTTTTTTTTTGGTTTCTTGAGACAGGGTTTCTCTGCGTAGCACTGGCTGTCCTGGAACTCACTCTGTAGACCAGGCTGGCCTCGAACTCAGAAATCCACCTGCCTCTGCCTCCCAAGTGCTGGGATTAAAGGCATGCACCACCACCACCGGGTGTGCAAGTCATTATCTTTTGAGCTAATCTTTCTCAGTCTATAGCTACAAAAGTGCTTAAGATTGTTAAATATAAAAATTGACTAACTAACCTTACTATAAATGCTCAAGAAAACACTCTAGAGTAAGTTACATCACTTTGTCCATTGTTGATATGTTAAGCATGGAGTCACACTGTCGTCAATCATCTGGTTTGTCTATTTAATGTTAAGTTTCTGTATTTGTAATGATATCTAATGTTGAGTGATTACTGCATATGGCTGGTCAGCTGCATAACAATGTTGAACATTGAGAAAGAACTCTTTTATACAGTTATAGGTGGAGATAACATGCTTTGTTTCTATGCTCTGTCTGTCAGTCTATTATATATCTGTCATATACCTGTCTATCTCTTTTCATTTTTGGCTATGTTTTTTCTAGTTTATATTTGGTTACTTCATATTCTTTTCCATGTTTCTTATATACTTTTTATATTTCTTTTATTTTAATTAAACATATTTCTTCAGACATACTATACATCCCAACCACAATTTCTCCTCCCTTCACTCCTCCACCCTCCCCCACCTTCCCTCTCCTCCATGTCTACTCACTCTCCATTCACTCTTTAGAAAAGGGCAGGCCTCGGATGATAGTCAAACAATTGCGAAACAAGATACAATAAGGCAAGTCAAAAGCCTTGATGATGATGCTGGAAAATGAACCCAAATACAGGAAAAAGAGTCCCAAGAGCAGGCAAGAGTCAGAGGTGCACCTATTCACATTCCTAGCAGTCCCACAAAATCACCACATTTTCTTTATCCATTCGTCAATTGAGGGACAATTATGTGGTTTCCAAATTCTGGCTATTACAAATGAAGTTACAGTTGACATGATTGAGCAAGTGTCCTTGTGGTAGGATGGTGTGTCCTTTGCGTATCTGGGTCCTGATGTAGATTAATTCCCAGTTTTTTGACTAACTGCCATAGGAACTTCCATAGTGGCTCCATAAATTTGTACTTCTGCCAGCAATGGAGGAGTATTTGCCTTGCTCCACATCCTCTCCAGCTTGAGCTGCCAACTGTGTTAGAATGGCTAAGATCAATAACACGAATGTTATATTCGTTTAAACATCCTGCTAAAAGAATTTGGGTATAGTGATATAAGCAAAGCTTTCTATTAGTTCCAAGTTACAGAAAGCTCTGCGGAGCAGAGCTGTTTACTTGTTCTTTTCAGATGTTTATCTCTTATCTTTTCTGTATCCCCCAGTGAATCACAATGACCCCAAAGTCATGGAGATAACACAGGAATGGCACATTCATTCAGTTTCCTATTTCCTTTAAGGTGATTGCTCTTTATTCTAATGTCCTTGACTATCATAACCGCATGTATAATTGTACTAAGGGTTTGCTTACCGAGATTGTGGTCTTTGTTAGACAGTCAAGGGTCTCTTCTACAGCGATGACATTAGATATCTGCATTCTGCAGCTGCCTGCTTGGATTTGCTTGGGTTTTTCAGCAGCAGGTACTGACAGGAGGGTTTATATTACAAAGACTTTTCCAGGATGTTCTCCTAGGTGAAGCTAATAAAGAACTGTGAAAAGATGACAAGGAGATCTGGAGATGTCTGAGAGTGTCTATTTTTTTTTTTAATTTGACACAAGGTAGAAAAATTTGGGAAGCAAAGCTCAACTGAGAAAATGTCTACATAAGATTGGCTTATCAGCGGGTTTGTCAGACATTTTATTTTAATGATTAATGGTTGATGTGGGAGGACCCAGACAATGGCAGATGGTGGTACTCTTGTGCAGGTGGTCCTGGGGAATATAAAAGACCAAACTGAGCAGGTCCTGAGGAGGAATGTAATAACCAGCATGTATCCATGGTCTGCTTCAGTTACTGCTCTGAATTCCTGCTGTGACTTCCTTTCTTGAAGGATGACAAACAGAAACCAAAATAAACAGACACGAACCAGAGGAAAACATCCTTTCCTCTCTTCTTGATCATCATATATGCCTTTGTATCTGCCATGTGGATCCATGTGGAAATTCACCTTCAAAAAGTTACAGAGAAGGCAGTTTGGGGGTCTAAAACTGGACTGGAACAAGTTGAATGATTCTTACAAAAGACATGAATTCTTGCAGACACAACACAAATACCACAATAAGATGGCAGTCTAAATTAGGCAGAATTTTCATACTGACATTAACATTACTTGATGGTATATTTATAAACTCTAACTTCTGATCTATCACAACACTATAAAAATAAAGTGAAGAAATATTAGGTACAATATATATGTATGTACATATTGTATTCAGAATTAGTAACAAGTTTGAGAAATGTTGCATCGTTAAAAACGTTTACAGAAACTTCTCCAATTTTTAAAAATAATTGGCTTGGAGGTTATAGTTTAAATGGTAGAATGCTTCTTAGCATGCAGAAAGCCTGGAGTTGATCTCAGAAACAATACAAAATAGGCATAGTAGTAGACTCCTCTAGTCCTGGCACTTCAAATGTCAGGATGGGAGGATCAAAAGTTTAAAGTAAAATTTAGTAAAATTGTGAGTTGAAGGCTAGTCTGGGATAAATGCATGAGACCTTGTCTCTAAAAAGGATAGGAGAAAGTAAACCTGAAACTTCTTTCTTAATTTCTTTTGTATTGCTTGCTAAATATCTGCATAAGTCCCATGTGTGTTGTGTATACTACCTGAACTCCAGAGACACTGTTGCTATCTTTACTTTGTAGAATAAGCCGAGATGTAACAAATACAAATTTTATTGTGGTATATCCTAGAGTTTGAGTTAAGCACAGGCCTGCCTCTGTGAAATAATTAAGGAGGAAGGATTATTTTCCCTTGTATGTGACATTATGTGAGATGATTGGGGCCGTGTAATAACGATAGACACATGTGAAACTGTAAAATACTGTGTATCAAATGATCAGCTTTCATTGGTTCGCAGCTTCAGCCACCTCTGTGCAGCTTGACTTCAGCACTTGCTTGACTTCTATCCTTTCCTTACTAAGAGCGATTGTTAAAGCTCATCTTCTATTACAGAAAAGCTTTGTCCTGGGGCTTTTGTAAATGGCTCCTTTGATAGATATAATTAAAAGGAGGGAATGCACATGGGAGACACAGATGATCCACTTTGGCTTACTACCATCCCATGGCAACTTTATTTGTTAGTGAGAAAAAAAGTTTAGGAATTATAAAGCTTGAATATGCAATTACTAGGTGTCACAGGCCTTGTAGTTGTTAACAAGGCCCTTTTCAAATGTAAATCTAGCATACAATATCTATACACAATGGACTTTTCATCTGTCTTTGGAAATGAAGTTTGTAACAAATTTGCTGTGTACTTGGGAAGAAAGGGTCCCTGCTCCTTACCATATGGAGACAGGAAATGTCTCTGTAGAAGATGAATGATATGATTCCTTCAAAATGCCTCTCATGTTTGTTTTCCCCTCCTGAACTCTCTCAAAGTGCAAAGTCCCATGTTCCTGTTACCACCATTCACCTTAGTCCACTGGGGGCCTGCTTGATGAAGGGTTTCATTTTCTGTGCTTCTTGTAAGGAATGCCAGCAGTTTGGGATATTTAGTCTGAATGTTTCTGTCTGGAGATAATTAGTAAAGTTTTAATGGTAAAGGCATCATTGGTGTGATCTTTGCAGGGTTATTTATTTATTTATTTATTTATTTATTTATTTATTTCAATTCCTAACAGTAACTTTACATTTCTTTTCTGGTTATCTTCAGTGGTTAGGTTAAATAGCCACTGAATAAAGAAGGAAGGTTTACATAAGAATATATTTTATCTCCTTGCTAATGTGGCCACCAACTTACTAGCAAGCATGTTCAACTTTTGGACCATAGACCATATGTATCCCAGGACAGCAATGAATTTAGCACAGTAAAATATCATGAAATTCCTTAAAACACTGAGTTTTATTTTATTTTTTGTAATTATAAATTGTGTTATTTGAATACTAAACTTGTAGCTAACAATTTGTGTCATGATGATGTCTTTGAAAAGTGTTGAGAATACTTGAAGACCTACATTGTATCTTGTCTTCAATGTTTACCCTTCTACTCACCCACTGAAAGGAAGAGTCGTTTCCCCAGGCCCAGGAGTCCAGTTTGGCTGGTCAGCCAGCAGAATCCAGGAAAAGTGATCACCTAGGGTCATTTTGGGATGTTTAAGATGAATCCTATTTTCTGCCTCCTCTTTCATGTACATCTCAGGATCATAGAGATAGGTGTCACGTTTGACCATTGTCATGTTAAAAAGAAGGCCAGAATCACCACATCTATGAACCTTAAAAGGTAACTAAATGATGTCCTAGTCTGTCAGCTATGAGGGAAAATGTGGAAATTAACATACATGCTGATATAATATATAAACATATGGTCAGAGAATCCAGATGCTTATCCAATGCTACACTAAATGACATATGTATACATACACAAACATGTATAAACACTCTCTCCATCACATACATGCACACACACACAAGTCATACAGTTGGTGAATTTGTGAGATTAATAATTAAATAACTACATGGAGCCAATACTTTACCTCCATAGTGTAGGTGGCCTTATTCAATCTGGTGAAGGCCTGAATGCAAACAACAAGCAGTCAAACACCTGGCTGTTGGGGGTGGTGGGGAAGGACAATCCTACAAGCCATTCCTTCACACCGAGCATTCTTCTGACTGCTGGCCTGCCAGGCTATGGGGCAGGTTTTGAACTTACTAGCTCCATGAGTCAAAAATCACATAGACCCTACTGTTTTAGTTCTCTGAAGGACATTAGTGAACAGAGATTAAAAGTCATCTTTAAAAGTCATTGGGAAAAGGTCACCATTTATAAGTCTTTGGAAATAATAGATACATTAGACAAAACTGGAGACATATTTGTTCCAGATCATCCACTGGATATTTATGGTTTGGACAGATTTCTCTCAGCTTCCACTTTTCCTAACTACAACAGGCATCCAAGTAGATGCAGACAGACATACAGAGGCACAGCTCACTGCAGTTCTCAGCATCCTGCTAGACTACAATCCCAGGCTACAGGCCACATGCATTTATCACACTCAGATGTACACACCACAAACCCTATGAAGGTAGGAGCTGCCAAGAGGTTTGCTTTTATAATATGCCATGGAAACATAGCAGGTGCAGGAAACTGAGTCCCTCATACATTTCCCAGCTTGTTTGTGCAAGTGAGGGTGCAGATTGGAAGAGTCAAGAGAAACAGAAATGATCGTCCCTGTCCACATGTGACTGAAAGATTGGAATAGTTTTCGGAAATTGACCCTGTATCCAGCTGTGCAGCAGAGATGAGAGACAGAAGATGTCTCTATGCATCAGTCTATGCACTTGCATCTGTGAGGAAATTTAATTAATAGATGAAGCAACATCAGTGAATAACGGTAACTGGTAATAAAATAGAAATATTTTAGAAACATATGGCTATGAACATTAAATTACTATTACTTTTTTAAAATAAGAGTAAAACTCATGGCAAGAAACATACTTGTCAAGCCAAACTCCTAATAGGACTAAGATACTGGAATTTATATTTGACATAAATAATTTTCATGGAAATATTGTAAATGTTACCCTTTTCCATTAAGTTTAGCTGTATATATTTCTAAATTTTTTCCAAATTTCTTACAAAATATTATTAAGAAAAAAATTAAAACTTGTAGGGAAAACACAATTTATCACACTTAAATATATTTAATAATGTCTAATAGTTAATTGGAAATGCATTGCTGATGATATGCCAGTAAAACACAACATATTAAGTATAAAATTTAAAAATAATAAAACCTAATGTCTCACAGACATTATTCCTAATAGAGTTTTTGTCTACTTCCTATGCCCCTTGCAGCATATTTTCCTTAAATATATGTATACCATGAAGCTTAAGAGTTTGCAAAAAGTCTGCCTCTGAAATCCCTCAGGCATTCCCTCCAGCTCATCTTCGTTCCTACTTCAGACCTTCTGTCTTCCAGGCAACACACATTCACCACCCACCACTGTCACCATTTCAGCTGCTCCTCTTGGTCCATCTCTCTTTGGGATACAACCCCACTTTTGATGTTGACCCAGTGTTCTCCCAAGTTCTGCCTTTACTGCCATCCTTGGAGCTAGCTATAGAGTCCTATTTAGAAAACTTCTAGAGTCACTCCGGTTCTCCTGCTTGCTGGCCTACCCTTCCTCACTTAGAATATCTGGAACTGCTTAGAATCTGAAATTGAGAATTCAACAAGAACTTCGAATCTGAGAATGACCTGAGCCTATCTTAATTAGGACTTCTATTGCTGTTATAAAAATACCATGGAAAGTTTCTATTAGTGAGGAAAGAATTTATTTCAGTATGCAAGCCCATTATAGCAGTCCTTTACGGAAAGAAATCTGAAAAGACATAGGACTGGAACCTGGAAATAGAAAGCAATACACATAGCATGGGGAAATGTTGCTTAGTGGCATCATCTCTTTAGTTTGCTCAGAATATCTTCATATGCTAGGACCACTACCTGCCAAGAGGTGACAGCACCCATTGTTAGCTAAGATCTTGCCACAGGCTTTCCCACAGGCTGATTGGGTAGGGTCACGTTTTATCAGTTGAGGTTTCCTGTTTTCAAGTGACTCTAGCTTGTTTCAAATTGACATAAAACTACCAAGTACAGAGTCTGAGTCCCCAAACCCAGAGAGGCCCCAAGAACGAAAATCAATCAATCATTATTAAATTGGTCTACAACCTAATAGATTGAAGTAACAGCCATCAATGGACCATGTACCTATCCAAAACACCACAAAAATGATAACTCCATATGCATAGATATCATCACAAAAACATAAACATGAACAACCAGTATATCTTTATATGAAACCAGCATCCATACTGTAATGTTCCCCTAGAAAAACAATTTTGCTGAAGCACAAGAACTTAAAACAGCAATTATGAATATGCTCATAGATCTTAAAGAAAGTAAATAAATGACTCAATGAATACCATAAAACAGAAACAGTTGAATAAAATAATAAAATCAATTTAAGATATAAAAATAGAATTTAACAAGGATATAGAATCACTCAAGAAAAGCTGAACAGATAACACTCCAAATGAAAAGCTCAGTAAGTAAAATATCAGAGAAAAGCCTCTCCAAGAGAATGAAAAAAGAGACAGAGAAAATTTCACATCCTCAAGAGAAGGTAGAAGTAATAGACAACTAATCAAAGTGAACATAAATCTAAAATGAGAGACACACAATATCAAGGAAATCTGAGACACTGAAAAGACTAATCCTATGTATAAAACATACGGAGGAAGGAATTAAAAACACAGGGTTAAGACACAGAAAATATTTTTTAAAGTCATTGAATAAAATTCCCACCTCTATAGAAAGAGGTGCCTGTAAGGATGCAGCAGGCTTACAGAAGATCAAACGCACAGGACCAGAAAGGAAATTTCTTGTCCCACATAATACACAAAACACTAAGTGTGCAGAAAAATGAGGGAATTTTAAAAGCTGCAAGGGAATAACACCAAGTCATAAATGAAGGAAGTTAACACCTGACATTTCAGTGGAGACTCTGAGAGCCAGAAAAGCCCAGACCATTGTTCCCTAACCTCTAAAAGAACACAGACACTAGCCAATAGTACTTACCCAGCAAAACTATCAGACATAATTAAAATGGAAGCGGAATAATTTCCTGATAAGAATAAGCTAAAACAATTTAAGTCCCCCAATCTAGCACTACAAAAGACACAAGAAGGAAAAGTCCAGTTTGAAGAGATAATTAAATCTATCCAATTGGATACAAGGAATAAATAATCCCAGTTAATAAAGGTGTTTAAAAGAAAAATAGAATAACAGGAATTAATAAATAACATTCAATACTAGTGTTTAATGTTAATGGTCACAATTCTAAAATAAAAGGATGTAGACTAATAACATATTGAGGTAAAAGGTAAAGTACATCTTTCTGCTGTCTCTCAGAAATACACCTCACCATGAAGAACAGATATTGTCTTACAGTAGAAGGATAAAAATGGAATCTCAAGCAAGCAGAACCAGGGAGCGAACAGGTGTAATTATTTTAATATATGACAAAATATTGAGCCGAAACTGATCAGAAGAAATAGGAAAGGACAGTATTTTCACATCAAAGGTTAAATCTTACAAGAGGATATGGTAATTCAAATATTTCTGCACCAAATTAAAAAGGATGTCCAATTTCATAAATGAAACACTGCAACGTTTAAAAATCACATATTGAGCCCCAACACATGCCTGGTGAGTAACTTCAATAAACCATTCTCACCAAAACTCAGGTCATTCAGACAACAAACAAGAGAGAGAGAATGGAAGAGAGAGGTGGGGGAGAAAGAGTGGGAGAGAAAGGTGGGAGAGAGAGAGAGAGGAGAGAAAGGGAGAGAGGAGAGAGAGACAGAGAGAGAGAGAGAGATAGAGAGAGAGAGAGAGAGAAAGAGAGAGGGAGAGAGAGAGAGAGAGAGAGACTATGTAATTAAAGAGAATCACACCCAGATACACTTTCCAGATATTTACAGAACAATACATGCAAACTCTGAAGAATATATGTTTTTGATGGGTAGCCCATAGAACTTTCTCCAAAATTCATAACATAGTAGGATAAAAAGTGATATATAATAGAGACAAGAAAATTAATGTATTTATATACCCAAAAGAAATGTAGACCATTAAATTGGGAAGGGGCTTGTAAGAGAACGACAAAGAGTGAGACTGAATGCTTTGCTTGACGTTTGTAACTACTGTATCAAGTTTGAAGAAAAGGACTTTATAAGTTACTCTTTCTCTGAGACGAATGCTTTTCCAAATTATCACAGACAATGAACCAGATTCTTACCCTCACCTAATGTCTGTGCCACCCTCCAAGCAGAACCATTGTTCATTGAAACAGTTGGTGAATTACTTCATGGATAGACCGTCTTAACACACACACCATTTCTTAAATGAATGTAACCTGTTTCTCTGTGGGCTGAGAATAAAGTCACTAGAATTCATTCCTTGGCACAGCAGAACTGTCAACTCTCAGCTTAGCTACAATAGAGGTAAAATCCTTTGGTGATGTAAGGGTCATTGAAGTACAGCCTTATTACAATGAAATCCAATGTCTAAAAATTTTTCTTATTTTGTGCTTGTACCACAGTAAGAGCCAAGATTTTAAGCTCTACTAAATATAAAACAAACAAACAAAAAGACTCTATATATTTATGTTTATTTAAGAAAAGACTAGTAGTGATGCATTATTTTGAAATATACAGTTAATATATTTGGATGTATATTGAGAAAAATGTATGTATTTTCAGTATTGCTGTAGACAAGCATATACATAAGACTGTTAAATTGATTGCTGTTTTATACCAAACAACTTTTATATTACTCATAGAAATAGAAACTGAAGAAACATTTTCATTTTTTTAACTGGCCAGTAGTATCCTCATACCAAAATCACACAGACAAAATATATTGTCCAATGTCCCTACAAATATAGATGTAAACATCCTCAGTAAAACACTTTCAAACTGAATTCAAGAACATATCCAGAATATTATCCACCATGATCAAGCAGGCTTCATCTAAGAAATGCATGGATGGTTCAACATACATAAACCAATTAATGTAACCACCACATACACAGACAAGAGAGCTGTACCCATGATCCTCTCATTTGCTTTTGAAAAGTCCTTTGACAAGAAGTAGCACTATTCTAAGAGTGCAGGTGGTGGATAACTCCAAGGAAGCAATGTTTCTGGACACAACAGAGATGATGCACATATGAGCTAACAAAGATTATGATAGCATGCAAGGAGCCTGCATAAATTTAAGCCAGATAAAATCTTGGGAATGAGGAGAAGTGAGCACAAAATGTCCTACCACTAACCAAGAAAGTTCTTGCCATTGTTAGCTTTTGGAGGGAAAATAAATGTTTACTTCACTGTAGGGTCACTGGGTATTTCAACTACATTGCAGGGAAGGCAATGTGCTCAGGAACAGCTGTTTTCAACATGTGGTGTGTGTGTGTGTGTGTGTGTGTGTGTGTGTGTGTGTGTGCGTATGTGTGTGTGTGTGTGTGTGTGTGTGTGTGCGTGTGTGCATGTGTGTGTGTGTGTTTGTTGGGTTCAATATACCCAGTGTCACACAATTGAAGAAAACTGATATTCCTTCTAACAGTAGTTCTCATTTTGTGTATGTTTGTTGTGATTGGTTAGTGCATGACATTTGCTAGCAAGCTAGAAAGAACTGGGAAAGATCATCCTCGATGATGTAATTCAGAAGAACACGCATTGTGTCATTTCTCTCATATGTGGATGTTAGTTTTTATGCTTCAGATAAGTGCTTCATTTAGAATATCCACAGGCTTCATTTAGAATGTCCACAGATGTTAGGTAGCTAGGAAGAGGCTGGGTAGGGCAGGAACACCTCTAGAGGGGTGACTATGTGAAGATCCTCTCATTCATTTGGTTGAGAGCTTGTAGTGCTGCTCTGGGTGTCTAGAGTGACTCAAAGAACGATCTTATACAGTACGTTGCTCTGTAACATGGGACTATTCCATATTGTACTTAATTTTTAGCTTTAGATACATATTTTATTAGCATATATTAATTATGCAAATTTATGGGCTTTGGTGTAATGGATCAGTATATTGATAAAGCATGCACTAATCATATGCAACATACTTGTAACTTCTTCTCCATTCGCTCAAACTCTTGCAATGGTTTTTCTTTTTCTATGACAACTGCTTGAACATCTACATATCAGAAAACATGTAGAACTTTTTAAAGAACTTTCCAGTTTGTTTTGATTAATACTATGTCTTTTATAGCTATCCATTGTGTTGCAAATGACAAGATTACAATTTTGGCCTATTCTGAAAGTTGGCTCTTTATTTGTATGACTTTTTTTCTTTTTAATCATATGCAGGGCATTGTATTTTCATGTGTAAGGACAGGATACCCTGAATAAACCAAACAATCTTGAAAAATAACAATAAGTATCAGGCACCACAGTAACCTTATTTTGTACATATGACAGCAATAGCTACCAAAATAGAATGTCAATGACAAAACACCATACATGTAGCTTATGAAGAAGATCCTAGATAACAGAGTCATCTTCATGCAATTTAAGCCCTGTGATCTCCACAGATACCAAAGCAAACATTGGAGAAGAGTATACTTTCCAATTGGGCTTCTGAGAAAAGTAGATATGTGCATAGATGATTAAAGCTGGATCCTGAACACTTACTATAAACACAACTCAATTAAAAGTGGATCTGAATTTTCAATGTGAGTCCTGAGTGTTTGAAGTGATTAGAAGAAAACATGGGGAAGCTCTTACACATTTGGATAGGCCATGCTTTCTTGATATAACTCCAAAAGCACAGGAGGTAAAAGCAAACCCACACAGATGAAATATCATCACTCTCCATTGTAAACCTGCTCTTGAGTCTCTGGGGAGACTGGATGTTGTATTAAATATTTAATAAATAGAGCCACTCGGTGGTTTTGCTGTTACTTGTTTATTACTTACTAAATCCCCAACGGTTTAAGTTCCTGAATGAAAGACATACACCACACAGCATTTAATATGCCTTATACAGCTGGGCCACTGCCTAATCTCCACGTGGTTTATGCGGAGTTCTTACTCACTAAATTCTATGTTTTATCTTGGCTACTCTGAACCCTGAGGCCTACCCAACTGGGCTGCACTCTGAGCCCTGCTCTCCTGGCTCCTGCACATGACGACCCTGCCTCACTATCCTGCCCTCTTCTCAGGCATGGCATCACTCCTCTTCTCTACAATGTCTCACATCTGTCTACCCCTTCCAGCCATTGGCTGCTGACATCTTTTTACCAATCAAAACCAACTGGGGGCAGGTTGCCAGAAGCTAAGTGCATACACTCCAGGAAGCAGTTTTGGTGACTCAAATTAACATTAGAATACAAGCAGCAGCGTTAGGCCAAATTCCTGAGCAGCTGATTAAAACTCTAGAAGACTGTCAGTGGAACCAATGGTCATATAGGCAGTGCTATCAGATTTACCTCCAAATCCATTTGTACAGCATTGGCACAAGTCAGAGGTCAGCAGAGAAAAGGCCAAGAACAAGCTATTTGACCCTCTGCTATTGCTATTGCTATAATCAGAATGCACAGTGTCTATACGGGCAGTCTGTAGAGAATGAGAGATCATGAGTGCATTCCCACATTTTCTGACCTGGTGCTTTGCCACTGAACACAAAGTGCTTTATGTCACATTTTCTTTGATAGATGAACTCAAAAGGCAGTCAGCCAGCAGTCCTGTTATTGTGTAGAACTCCATGAAGAACACTTTCTTGTTGTTGTTGTTCAACGATAGGAGACGTGCCCTTAGGAAAAGATCCACATGGGTTCTAGGACTTGACTAGAGACTTGACTGTTTTTTGAGCAGCATCCAAAAAAACCAAGAGTTGAGTATCAGTGACCAAAGTTCATACATTTAAAAACATGCTTCCATGGGTGGCATTGTCTGAACACAAACATTTCATAACATTCCTATGTCTCGTGTAGGTAGCATCAGAGAACACCTAGAGCAGAGGCAGGACACGTCTATCAGGAATAAACTCTGCTAGTGGAGGTTAGCTAGCTGTTGTTGGACAAAACTCATAGACAGTAACTCATAGAGAAATGGGAGGAGTGGATGCTGGTATTGTGTGTATTCACTTGTAAGCCTGTTTTCCAGCCAGGGTAGACAGATTAAACTGTACAGAGCTATCCAGAAGCACAGATCGACACTTTACTTTGGATGTGTCAACAGAAGGATCTGTCAACAATTTATTTTCAAAGTGATATACTTTTGAAGGGATGGTTTATTTTCTTTGTTAAAATTAATTGATATTCTGCAGAGCTTTGCACTTCCTACCTACAGCATCCTCATCAGCTTCAGCTCTTAAAAGCCACAGAATGTTGGGTCTCCTCGAATAACATTTGCCATGGTTCCTTCACAAACCTATTTCACAGCACAGCAGGGAGGAAGAGCAGGATAACTCTGGCAATTGTAAGAATTTTTATTTTATTTTATTTTTTTTAAGATTATAATATCATTATACCAGGAAGGCAGTGGGGCCATGAGGCAGTCTTCTGTGTGGGCTGGCCCAGTGTCTCTGAGCTCTGGCAGGACGCAGGTCTCTCTCACCCGTTTATTTCCCCACGCTCAGCACCCCACAGTATAATACAATGAATGTCTAATTGAAGTCATTTTCTTGTGAATGTCATAATCACAGCAGCAGAAAAGTACCCAGTGCAACAGCTATATTACTTTCATTTCACAATGATTGTGCATAATGCACCAGTACTTGTACACGCAAATGTATCTCTACTAAGTTAATTTTCTGTCCTCCAGCTATATCCATGGCGGTATAGCTGTATTTTGCTGTAGTCATGTAGGCAATACGATAGGGTCTACATTTTTTACCCATTCCATGAGCCCTACTCCCCTCTTTGGCAGTACTATAGCACCCTTGTTTTTCTACTATCTTCTTGTATTCAGCTTTCCTCTTTCTGCTTCTTTTCCACCACCCACTTTTTAATCCACCCCTTTTTACTCTTTCCTTAAATTTTGGAAAATATCATGACATAAAGCAGTCAATATATATACTTGTATTTTGATCCACACTGTGAAAGTTTCATGTCACACAAGAAGTATGTGGAATCAGTAATCAAATTCGCATAAAGAACGCTGTGGGGAATTCAAGAGAAGACTGGCATACATAAGATGCTTAGTAAGCATGCCTTGAGGCTGATAGGCTCTACTTCTGGCCGCTTTTGCAAACAGCATAACCCTGTTCTCACTCTTTTGTTGCCAAGCAATTGTGTGGCTTTGTATCAGGCGGCACCTGCCACTCTGGTTCTCCACTCCATTTTGTGTGGGCCATTATGCACACTGATTAAAATAACAGGCAGGGGGATTTTATACACTTCAGATTGAATTACTTTTCTTTGACTAAATGCTTTATGTGGTATTTTTCTATTTGATTAAGGCATTTCAATGTAATCTGAAATATGTGTTCTAATATCATGAAGTAAATAAAATATTTTAAGATTCTATATACAATGTACTTATCAAGTATCAGGGAGAGGTGAAGCTGTTATTTTGAGCATAATGACCCACTGACTAAAATAAGGTGGAGAAAAGACGTGGATGCCAAAAGAAGTGGTCCACCTGACTACAGCCAGAATGAATTTGAAAAGTAAAACTGTGTCAGGAAGCTGATAATAATTACTGCTACCAAGTGAGCAAGTATTTAATCACTGTCTGTTTCGGAAATATAAGAGCTAGGCTCCCCAAGCTTCTGGCCACAGTTTTGACAATGACTCAACATGGACCCTTTCACCTTGTATATTTTCTGTTAAAAATACAGTATTTGACATATGATATTGATTTATCATCCTGGTCCTCATGGGCAAAAGTTTTTTGTGTAACTTGAGTCAGATGAAGGTTGTTTAACATATCCTGAAGCACCCAGGAGCTTTCCAATGCTTTAGAACAGCAGACAGGGCTTATTCAAAGTGCCTGGGTATTGTTTTAACTATGAAATAAACATGGTATGTACAGGTAAAATTCCTCAAGACAGGCAATTACTATGCTTCATATGGAAGAAGAATTGAAAGAAGAGAAGACATAGGCACCGATCATTTTTGGCCAAATATACATATGAGGCCATGGGGAATCTGGAAAGTGGCTTATAGATCACATAGGTTTACAATTAAATCTTGTAGAGTGCGAATTCATAGGTATTGAATCCAGAAATAATGTAGAGCAGCTGTATTGTTGATTGAGATTAAAATGCAAAATTATTCTCCCATGAAATGAGACCATGAAACTTCACCTGTGATATAAGCTACTTTCTAATTGATGGACTATAGTACTATGTGGGTACAACAGTTCAAAGAACCTCTCAGAAAGCATACTAAATATTAATAGAAGTGCCACAGTAGATTCAGCAATGGCAGGACATTCTAAAACACTGTGTTGTTGTTGTTGATCCATGCAGTGGAACCATTACTAGCTATAGATTTCACAATGCTTAGTCCTATTTCCAAACTAGAACATACTTCTTTAATTAAATTCTCTCCGAATATTCTTCAGTCCCAGGACAAACCTACTTTGTTTTTCCATCTTCTGTGCCTTTACCTTTTATACTAATTTGAAACCTTTGGATTGTACCCACAGTCTTCACTTGAGAGAAATACGCAAGCACACTGACCTAACCTAGTTGGTTATAACACAACCACTTAACAAGGTGGACATCAGAAAATCTACTGGTCAGTTTCCAAATCTGTGATTTGGAAGTAAAATTGAGTCAAACATAAATAAACAGAATGAAGAAATCCAGGAATTTCCAGCAAATATGGGAGGTTTATTTTTTATGACACTGTTGCCTTTTCAATTTGAAGTTGCATAATCTTTCAAAAAAACAAACAAAAAACCGGTCATCTAGCATATTAAAAATCTGTGTTTAAGTACAGGAGTCATTTCTATATTTTCATTAGTATAAATGGTAAGTTCAGTTTAGATCATGAAAAAAATTTAAACATGGATTATGCTTTATTATAATATACAGATCAAGGATCCGGGGTAAGAAAACAGTTTCACCATCTAAACTCTTCGCAGAAAGATTTCTTTATTTTTACTACTGATTTATGATTCAACAGTAATAAACTTAGTCTCAGCTGCATGGGCTGTGGCATCCTTAAATGATGACCCTGATGACAAGAAGCAGCTTGTTTTCTGTTCGGTAGAAAATGACTTGCTTACAGAGAGATGCTGAACAGGCATTCCTGTGTCTTTGTTTCATTTTCTGTACTCATCTGTCAAATCACAAATCCACAAGGCAAAAACCACAGTGCTGACAGCGATGATCCTGATTTGTTTCATGTCATCTTGGTTACAGATGTGAAAATGTGCTTACTAGTTCTTGAGTGTTTTAATAATCTATGAATGCTGATTACACATAAGCAGAGCAAAAATACGATTGTGTGTCACTTCAGCGAGGATATCCAGTACTTATAAATATATTTGCTCACTGCTGAACTCGCCTAGAGCATGGCATAGACAGTGGTGCTCCTGCTGCAAGATCAGCTGGCAGCCACTTTGCTGTAGAAAAGAAAACCAAGATATTGTAGCCCTTGTACTAAATGGTAGAGTGAGCCTTGGGGAGCAAAGAATTTTTTGTTTGTACAAGAAAATTGCTTGGTAGTGACAGAAATTCATTTCAAACCGTTCAGGAAGTGTTGTATGATTTCCCCAGAGATCTCTCCAGGGGTCACAAGAGAAAAGGAAAACAAACCTGGCCCTTCTATTCTTGCTGGAAGGAAAGAAAATTAATATAGGGGAATTTGAACTGTATCTATTTCACTCAGGAAAACAAGCACTTACTGATAGAAGTGCTTGTTCTCAGACCCTTTCATCTCTAGCCACTTCTTTTGCCCAGGTCTGCTCCAAATGATAGCAAATATTAACCTTGGCCTATCATACCATTTTCTTCTGATAACATAACCTTGTGTTTGATTAATCAAGGACATCAATATTGTTTTCTGTACCTTCCAAAGTAGCTAGAAAATTATTAATTGGTCAAATAGTTTCTGGTTTAATTACGTAACCTTTTGATACGGGCTTACAGATAGCCAAATACAAACTTAATGGTTGCATAAAGAAACTATAACATTTAAAATCTGTTACTAAGGGCATTTACAGTTGACTAACATACCATAGTGGCTATCAACAGGGATTTCAATGAAAAAATAAACTCAAACGTAAAGATGCTAATACTTTAATCTAGAAATTATATCATTAACCCCTAATTCTTACAGTGTTTTTTATAATATTGTTTTGAGTGTTTGTGTGTTTCATGTGCCTGTGTGTAGGTGCATTTCTATGTGTCCAGGCACACATATGCGTACCTATATATGTCTGTGCACTTGGCTGTATAGGTCAGAGACTGATGCTTAGTAGCCTCACTCGCCACCTTATCTATGAAGGCAGGACCTTTGAACTGACCACAAAGCTCATTGACTTAGCTGGTACAGCTACCCAGAATTCTTTAGTTATCTCATCCTCACCATCTTACCTTCATATCCACGGAATGCACACAGTTTTACCATTTTGCATTTCCATGGATGATGGGAATCCACATGTCAGTGTTTATGCTTGCATGACAAGGACTTACTGCTTTGAGACATCTTTCTTGTACAACAGAAATTTTTAAGGTTTTAAAAGATTGGTTACCATAAAAGCCAGTTCTCTGTGAGGGTTTTAAGCCCAGTAGGCTCTTGGTCCCTTGTCTGAAATACAAAGTATTTTCTTTTCTTTTTTTAAAAAATTAGATATTCTTTTATTTACATTTTAAATGTTCTCCCCTTTCCTGGTTTCCCACTCCGAAAAAAAATCCTCTTCCCTCCTCCATCCCCCTACCCAGCAACCCACCCTTCCTGGCCTTGGCATTCCCCTACCCTGGGGAATAAAGCCTTCACAGGACCAAGGACCTCTCTTCCCATTGATGACCCACTAGGCCATCCTCTGATGTACATATGCTGCTGGAGCCATGAGTTCCACTTGTACATGAGTTCCATGTGTACACTTTGGTTGGTGGTTTAGACCCTGGGAGCTCTGGGGGTACTGGTTAGTTCATATTGTTGTTCCTCCTATGGGGCTGCAAACCCCGTCAGCTCCTTGGGTCCTTTCTCTAGCTCTTCTTTGGGGATCCTGTGCATTGGTCCAATGGATGACTGTGAGCATCTCCTTGTGTATTTGTCAGGCTGGGCAGAGCCTTTTAGTTTCCACCTCTAGGGGGCACCCAAGGACAATAGGGTGTAGTATTTTGAGACTCTTGGACAAGTTTGACTGACACTACAGAAGTAAGCTTCTCAGGCCTGGTGCTGGAGATTTTCTAGATGTTCTTTTGCACTTGAAAGTATTATTGTCAGCTTAGATGAGAAGGTTCAATGTGAACTCTATATACATATTTACACAGAGAATTATGTGCATTATAGGGTTTTTTTCTTTGTTTTGCTTTTGGGTTTTGTTGGAATAGTTAAAGGTATAATTCCTTTTGACATCAAACAATCTCACCTTTTTCTCTGTGTCTGTATCTTTATCCAAGTTCTTTCCTAATGAGATTTCTCCTCCCTATTCTCTTTCAAAGAAGTGATTCATACGCTGCTATTACATTCTTTATTACTCTCCCAACTCACCCCACAGCTCATACCAGAAATGGTTGCTTTTGATTTTTCTGGTGCTTGAAGTTACTGTAGGATATGTTTCATCATTGAAGATCTGGAGACAGGAGACTCCCATGAATGAGAACATGTAACATTGGTCTTTAGAAGTCTGCATTATCTTAGTCAGTATGTTCTTTCTAGCTGCATTCTTTTTACCTGAGGACTAGATTTCATGGTGCCATAAGGTTCTGTAAGAGCTTCTAAAGCAAGGAAGCAACCAATAGACCTACCCAGCTATGTTGTCTATGAACCACAATAATGACCAACATGCCATAATAAACGTAGGGCTATGATAATAGTATGCATGCCTCAAGAAGAGGACATCAACACATATCTAGTGAAGTCATGATTCTTGGAGAAAAACCTACAATCACCCACTTGATTGAAGCAGTATAATATCTAACTACATTATAAATATGTATCCTTATATCCACAAATAAGTAGAGTCTACCCCCTTATCAAAGAAACATCTCTGTAGTGCAATGGAGCATTTTAAAGGGTTGATTACTAAAGTATTAAAATACTGAGCAGGTTGTATCTACATATGTAGGGATATATATGTATATATATTCATATCTACATATATATATGCATATCTACATATATATCAACAATTAATAAAACATAGTGATAAATTTTAAAGAAAACAGGGAGATATATATTAGAGGGTGTAGAAGGAAGAATGAAGAGAAATGCTATTATATTATAATCTGAAAAAATAAAAGAAAAATTAAAAACTAAATGATCTAGTTTCCTAAAGAGACTATTAAAATATTAATACCTTCAAAAAGTAAGTTAAAAAGGTGGTACTGGGCCTGGTTTTGCATGCATATAAAACTAATTATTGGGGAAACTGAAGCCAAGAAAATCTATACTTCAAGGATTGTCTTGGTTATAAATGAAATTGATGGTTGGCCTGGAAAAATGTATGAGACACCCTAATAGACACCCAAAGGGAAAATATAAAGAAAAACCTAGGACTGTAGCTGTGTAAGAGTATAGTATAAGATTTATGAGATTCCAGGTTCAATGCTCTGTACCACAAAAATAAATAATAAGTAAATAAACAAACAAATAAATAAATTGATTTTAAAAGATTTGAAATTGTATAAATACTTGAATACTTAGTAAAATATAGCCACCAAGTTGAGCACAGTAGTTTTATATAAGAAGCACTAGTAGGCTGGAGTGGGTGGGCAGGTGGGCGGCACCTCCTTAGAAGCAAAGTAGATGGGCGGGTGGGAGGTACCTCCTTAGAAGCTAAATGGTTGGGCAGGTGGGCGGCACCTCCTTAGAAGCTAAGTGGTTGGGCCAGTGGGCGGTACATCCTTAGAAGTAAAGTGGATGGGTGGGCGGTACCTCCTTAGAAGCAAAGTGGATGGGCGGGTGGGAGGTACCTCCTTAGAAGCAAAGTGGTTGGGCAGGTGGGCAGCACCTCCTTAGAAGCAAAGTGGTTGGGCGGGTGGGAGGTACCTCCTTAGAAGCTAAATGGTTGGGCAGGTGGGCGGCACTTCCTTAGAAGCTAAGTGGTTGGGCCAGTGGGCGGTACATCCTTAGAAGTAAAGTGGATGGGTGGGCCGTACCTCCTTAGAAGCAAAGTGGATGGGCGGGTGGGAGGTACCTCCTTAGAAGCAAAGTGGATGGGCAGGTAGGAGGTACATCCTTAGAAGCAAAGTGGATGGGTGGGCAGCACCTCCTTAGAAGCAAAGTGGATGGGCGGGTGGGAGGTACATCCTCAGAAGCAAAGTGGGTGGGTGGGTGGGAGGTACCTCCTTAGAAGCAAAGTGGATGGGTGGGAGGTACATCCTTAGAAACAAAGTGGGTGGGTGGGCAGTACCTCCTTAGAAGCAAAGTGGAGTGGGGATGGGATGAGAGGTTAGAGGAGAGGAGACTGGAAAGTGAGAGAACATTGACATGTAAATAAATAAAATAATAAAAACAAAAAACAAAACAAAACAAAGAAACCAACTCTGGAGTAATCTAGTTTCCCAGATCATTCACGTCCTGTGGCCCACAGATAAGAGGCCAATATGATTCATCCATGCACCCCCACTCCCTCTGTCCACAAATCTCTTGCTGATGATCAGTAAGGACTTTAGACCTAGAATTCCCTTGCTCACACTCCATTGTTGTCCTAGTTCTCAGCACTGACTCATAAGCAGCCCCACACCATAAGCTCAGGCCCAGAGCACTGCACAACTCTCTAAACGCAAATGTAGAAATATCAAAGAACACAAATAGCACCAAAGCCCAAAACGACCCAATTTCTTCCAATAATAGAAACTACTAATTCCATGATAGTAAGTATCAATGAGAACAATTCTACTTCTAACCCCAAACTTTTGAAGAATCATAATAAATATGTTTAAATAACTCTAACACAAAGATATGGATAAAGTAAGGATGTCAATGCAAAGTGTAAAAATAGAATTCAATAAAGTGATAGGATAATTGAAGAAAAGCCAATTATGTTCTTGGGTTCAGTTTTCAAGTATTTTACTTGAAAATTTTTACACCTATGTTCATAAAGGATGTTGGCCTATTTTTTTTTTATTAAGTCTTTGTGTGATTAAGATATCAGGGTAAGAGTGGCCTCATAAAAATATTTGTAAAGTGTTCCTTCAGTTTCTACTTTGCAGAATTGTTTGAACAGTATTGAAATTAATTATTCTTTGAAGGTCTAGCAGAATTCTGTACAGGGTCCACATGGCTCTTGGCTCATTTTGGTTGAGAGATTTGTAACTCCTGCTTCTTTTTCACTGAGGCTAATTGGTCAACCATTTAAAGTACTTCTTTGATGCTGAGTTAACTTTGATGGGTCATATATTATAAAGAAATTGATCCATGCCTTTAGATTTTCCAGTTTGATGGTGTTCAGAAGTTGACTGTGCCTTTAGGAGTCTCTGGGTTTCCTTTGTAGTATTTGAAAAGCCCTCCTTTTCATGGCTAACTCTAGAAATCTGCATCTTCTGTCTCTTTCAGTTAATTTGACTAATGGTTTATCAATCGTTTAAAGTTTACCGAAGGACAAACTCATCACTATGTTGATTCTTTTTATTGTATTTTGCCTCTATTAAATTGATTTGAGTCCTGAGTTTGATTATATTTGCCATCAACTCTTTTGGGCTGTTATTTCTTCTTGATTTAGAATTTTAAGGCCTACAAATGATTTAGTAATATTAGTTCTCTCCAGGTTTTGTTTTTTTCAGTGTAAGCACATAGTGCTGTAGCCTTTCTTCTTAGAACCTCTTTCATTATGTCTCAGAGGTTTGGGTATATTGCTTTTTTATTTAATCAATAAACACCATCCACTATATAAACACACAGAAGACAAAACTGTATGACCTTTTCATTAGATGCAAAAGGAAGCTTTAGCAAAATCCAACATTTTTATTTTCATGACAAAAGTCCTGGAGAGGATGAGGGTACAAAGAACCAGCTCAACACAGCAAATGAAATTTACAGAAAGCTCGCAGACAGCATAAGCCAAATGAAGAGAACCTCACAGAAAGCTCACAGACAGCATAAGCCAAATGAAGAGAACCGCACAGAAAGCTCACAGATAGCACAAGCCACATGAAGAGAACCTCACAGAAAGCTCACAGACGGCATAAGCCAAGTGAAGAGAACCTCGAGTTATTTCCAGGAAAATCGGGAACAAGATAAGGAAGCCCACTCTCTTCATCCCTATTCAGTCTAGTACTTAAAGAGTTCACGTACTTCAAGCTAGAACAATAAGACAATGGAAGCAGATCAAAGGGATTCAATAGGAAAAGAAGAAATTAAGATATCCTAGTTTGAAAACAATAAACATCATACATAAAGGATTGTAAAGACACTGCCAGGAAATTTCTACACCTTCAAGTGGCCCTTATTGCATACTTTCTGCATCACTCTTCACTTTCATCTTCCTTCTTATCTAACCCCTCCAGTTCACTCTTCCCATATAATACATGCGACGATATCCTTAAGATATATCCTTTTCTCCCTGTGGGTAAATAGATTGCAACATGCATATAAAATCTTGAAAGCTAACATGTCCATATGAAAGAAAACATACAATATTGCTCTTCTTGGATTTGTATTACTTCACCTAGTATTATTGTCTTCTACCCCCATCCATTTACCTGTGCATTTTATAATTTCTGTTTTAAAATTTTCTTTGTGTAAATGTACATTTTCATTTTCTATTCAATTGATTAGCACATACACTTTTATTCCCACTTTCTGGCAATTATGCTATCAGCAGTGGACATGGCTGAGCAAATATTTCTTTTATAGGATTTGGGTCCTTGAGTTATATGTTCAAGTGTGGTAAGATTGAATCTGTTGGTATATTGATTTTCAACATTTTTAGTAACTTCCACACTGAAGGGTCATATGGAAACCTGCTACCATATAATTTTCATATGGGAAAAATTTAAGTGGATTCATCAAATAATGGTGGTGACAATTTTGCAACTAGATCATTTATACTTCTTAGTAAAATCTTCAGTGAAGAATGGGTTAAATTTTGTTGTGTCTTTCCCAAGGGGATTACATGGAGACTGCCAACATCTCAGGCTACTACTGTGGCTATTGGTTGCTCTCCACAAACAAATAACAACGCCCTGTTGTTGATATTTTATTAAAAACAGAGAACTTGATCTGTTCCCTAACTAGGGGCTTTCCCTCTGCTGCTATTGTTCATGGTACTGAGAAGTACTCTGAATGGTACTAGAGAAAAAAGGTAATCAATTCAACTACAAAGCTACTACATACATTGCAAAATATACTGCTGCGATATAGTGGCACAAATGTATGGAGTAACTAACCATTCCCTGTCTGGGTCTAAAGTCAATCTATGAGAAGGAACATATATATGTCCAGCATAGCTGGGATATCAAAGGACCTGACAGTGGATAGGCCGTGTGACTGGGGAAAACGAAATGCATTTGTATGATAAAGGAACATAGCAATAAAATGATTCTTAATGACATTTTGCTATAGCAATAGATAAGTGTCTTACTCATCAATTATCAGAGAAGCTTCTTTTTGCAGTTGTAGTGTTACTATACAGAGACCCAAAAAAGGAAAATAGGAAAAGAGTTAGAAACTTTTAGAGCACTCAGTCTGAAGTGGATACCCTCTTCAAACCTCTATCATCAAGACTCTGGGATCTGTGATGAAATCGAGGTTAAAAGATGGTAAGAGGCAGAGATAGATGATGGATGACTCCAAGTAAACAGTGTCTTCCATACACAAAAGCACTGATGCACATGTCAATTCATGGAGACTGTGGCAACAAGCACAATACCTGAACAGATTAAACCAGTCCTAGTCCCAGCAAGAGATGGGCTAGTGATAACAGCACCGATGCTTAAACAACAACAACAACAACAACAACAACAGAAAAACAATTGCAATATATACTTACTACCAAAATAATGTAGTTGTGTCCAAAAGATTCTCAGTGGGTATGTTAGCCACACTTCAGGATCAGTTCCATTCACAGGAGGATTTGGCCAGCAAAAAACAAACTCAGTGTTATTATTGGAGACTATTTGTATCTCATTCCTTTTTTTATACATGGTTTTTTATTGATATTTTGCTTGTATTTTTTTTTCATTTTGTGTTTTTCTCATTGTGTTTCTTATTTGTTGTTTCATTTGGAAGACAGAGTGAATGAACGTTCTTAGAGATAGACATTTTAGAGAATATGGAAGGAGCTAGAGGAAGGAGTTAAAATGATCATAATATATTGTATGGAAGATTTTCAATTAATGAAAAGCCACAAAAAATGTTGAAGAGAATGTTCTAGAAGCAGTGGAAGAACTAGAAGAAAGAGAAATATTGGGCAGTGAATATGATCAATGTAAATTATATATGTATGTATAAAATTAACAATTAAATAAGATAGAAAAAAGTCAAGCTGAAAAATTGCTAGACATGAAACGTTCAATGAGTCAGAAAAACTCCAGTGAAAAGATTCATTAGTACAGTAATTTATGTGGAAACCAGTATATCAGGGCCAGAAGAAAAAGGAGAGAAATTGTACTTCTCTGCAAAAAAACAATAGTAAATTTATAAAAATCCATGAATCAGATATGAGAGAGTTCTGAAAAACAGCAAAACACATAAAATTCAAAGTATAGCTTTAGGGAAACAAGAATAACATAATGAAGAGTTATAATATGTTTTTATTAAAGCCACAAGAAATTTTTCACATCAGAAGAAAGGTGCTTTCCTTCTATGTGCAAAAGGTCTACCCAAATATTATAGGCTATCTCCATTGTTCTTATTTTCCCTCTGTAAGTCTGTTCCTGAAAGCAACATGTATTTGAATCCTGTGACATGGTCAAATCAATTTGTTTGTTTTTATTTAACTGGAAGCTTCATCCCTCCTGGCTAGCTCTCATAGTCATGGAAGGTTCTATGTACAATACTAAGGAGTAACATAATCAACAGTCTTATCCTGTTACTGAACCTATGAGCTGCAATGACAACTCTTATACTCATTGATGCAAAGCTAGCATAAATGTGATAGGAATTACTACTTTATGGTAACATTTAAAGCCCACTACACAAAATGAAATCTATGCCTGGTATCATTATCTGGGCTAAACCCCCTGAATGATTCTCATGATGAGCCTATCACTATGATTCTGTTATGTAGCCAATAATAAACCTGATTATTATTAAAGATAGGTACTACCTATGTAGTCCCAGTTGGTCTGGAATTCATTTTGTAGACCAGGCTATCCTTAAACTCACATAGATCTTCCTGCCTCTGCATCTGGAGTGCTAGTATTAAAGGTATACACCATCATGCTGAGCTCCCTATTTAACATTTCTACTTACTTTTGTTTTATAAATATGAGTGTTATGCCTACATGTATGTGTGTGTTCTAGTGTATGACTGGTCACCATAGAGGCTAGAAGAGGACATTGAATACACCGAAAGTGGAATTGCAGATGGTTGGAAGCTGCTACATATTGAACCATGGTTTTCCGGAAGAGCATCTTCTGCACTTCCTTGCTTGCTGAGCCATGTCCTCAGTCCTTATCTATAGTTTTATATTAATGTTTCTTTTAACTATCATAAGAAAATATTGTTTTCATGGCTGATTATGAAAGTCCCACAAAGGTGAATAAGCAGAGAATAAGAGAATGCACACATGGATCCTCAGGAATCCATGCCTGGATGCACAAAACCCATACAAAGTGTAGTCAGCCCAAATTCCAGCATGGAAAAAGGTAGTAATGGAGCCTTGCTTCTAGTTGAGGAGTCAGTGCAGTTGATGGCTGACACAGTGGATGGATAATCAATTGTCTTCAGATCTGTGACCCTAGACAGGCTACTCTTGTTCCATTACATGGCCCTATAGCTATGTACAGACTAACAGCAATAAGTAGATTCTGTGGGAATAAAAAGAACATGAAATTCAGGGGGGAAAGTGGGGAAAATGGACAGGAATTAAAGGGAAATGTAAGGAAATAGATTTGATCAAAACATTCTATGTACCTATGAAATTCTCAAATAATTTTGAAAAACACTGTGAAGTTATACACATATACTTTCATAGAATTAAAAGCTATACTAGCAGGCAAAGTAGTGAGACTAAATTTTATAGTATTTGTTATACATTATGGAACTGGGAAATATGTGTATGAGTCTATGTTCATCACATGTATACCCATAATAACTAGCCAATAATGTATTTAAGTTCCTGTACATATAGAATCCTCAGATATGGTTCCATTGATCAAATAACAGAGAGTTCACAAAACCAGGGAAAGAGAAGTATGAGAAAAATTCTCATACTGATTTTTTTATTATTGAAATGTATATTATCAGAACACTGAATATGAATTTGAAAATTGTTACATGGATGAAAATATTAATTAATGTCTATAGTAATCAATTTTCATTTTGTTGTTTAGTTTCTGTGTTTTATGTTCCATCTGATATTATATAAGCATTAGGAAACTTAAATTTTGAAAACTGAAGTTCAGAAAGGTTATTATCGAAATAATTGAAGTAATTCAGTGCGTTAAAAATGTTCTGATAAACATATTTAAACAGAATGAAGCATCAAATTAACATTTTAAATTGTTTAAGTATATTTGGTCCTATTCTCAGATCATGATTCACACTATTTAAAAAGATCCAGTTCTCTAGGTTTAAATTTTCCCTTAAATTGCTTTGTACAACCAGTAATTTGTCATCTTTTAATTTACTTTCTTGAGTCACACTGCCCAGTTCCACGTGGTTACTTCAGATATATCACTTCAAATAAACTCATCTAAGAATTGGACAACCTTGTTATGTGCTCATGAACAATAAAACGCATGTTTGACTGGAGTATAACATAATTTGAATGAGAACAGAGAAAGTACAAAAAGCAAGCAATTCTTACATTATAAAGACTTCTCTGAAATATAGCATGCTGGTATAGATACAATGTACTCTAACAACAATAAACCTGAAAGGTTTACTCACAGATACAAAAGCTGGTCTAGATACAATGTACTCTAACAACAATAAACCTGAAAGGTTTACTCACAGATACAAAAGAGCAAACTATGTTTTCATAGGTTTTTTTGTCTGGGGTATGAACTCTGTCTGCTTAGATGCCTCCTTAATAGCAGTTCTGAGCTGCATATTTGGGCAAGTTGCTAACCCTAGACAGTCATGAAACAGGCCAGTGTTCCTTTTGTGAATCTGCTCAGGATCACACACCAAGAAACAAGTCACTACATAGCACTGTGTGCTTGTCTGAAAACTAATTGTGTTAAACATTAGACAAACTCAGAATATTGGATTTAAATGGATAAGAATGTGGCTTTGAACTCAAAACAAGTTATCTCATGAAAAAAAAAATGAGTGCTTTTAGATTAGAATAACAAACAAAAGATTAGAATAACATTTTGTTGTTGGATTATGCCACATCAGTCTTACATTTATTTTGGATTTAAAATAGTTGTACAATAGGTAAAATTTTTACAGAAATTTATACCAGATGAATTCTTACATTGTGAACGAGCTTACATATGGTCATGATATCATAGATACATAAAACCAATGTGCTTGGGGAATGTAAATTATAGATTAGTTAAAATTAAATCTGTGTTATGTTACATACACATGCACATGCATTCCTATATTGATTCTATGTATTAATGAAATAAGTTCAATTAAATCAACTTGCATTAGCTATGCTTCTGTTGCTATAGTAACTCATCAATAACAAAAATAACTCCGGGAGGAAAGTCGTTATTTCATCCTACATTTACAGATAACACAAACAGAAACCAAGGCAGGGTAGGAACCTGGAAGTGAGACTGAAACAGAAACCACAGAGAAATACTCCTTGCTGGCTTGATCCTCATGACTTACTAGACAACCCAGGCTCGCTTTCCCAGGATCTGTACTCTCCTTGGTGGGCGTGGCCCTCCTATACCAATCACTAATTAAGAAAGTGTTCTACAGGCTTGAAAAAGACATTTTCTCAATTCTTCCCCCTCTCTCTCCCTGTGTGTGTGTATGTGTGTGTGTGTGTGTGTGTGTGTGTGTGTATGGTATATGTATATATACATGTGTATATTATAAACAGATGCATATATGAGATGTGATATGTATATTTGTCTTACAGACACATACACCCCACACACCTCAAGACTCTTTTATCTAACTGTATTTCTGTATACACAAGCTCCATAAGTGATGCCTTCATGAAAAAAAAAAAAACTATCCAAGCATGTAGCTAAAGTGCATAGAAAACAGCAAACATTGTGTCTTAGCTTGGAAAATATTCTGTGCAGTAATCTGTATCCAGGATACTGATTTCAACATGCAGTATCATTAGAATTCTTTAAAATTGACATTTAAAAAGCCAATAAGTAGTATTAATATGCAACATAATCTTTTTTTTAACATAATCGTCTTGATGGCAACTAAAATTATGTTATCATTTTGTTTGTCTTCTGTATGCTAATTGTTTGGTTAAGAATTGTGAATATACTTGACACAACATGACTCACTGTAGCTGGTATTTGTATTTCACAAATTGGCTAGAGCTAAAGCTCTGCACTGAATAAGATCAATAAACTTGTTGTTGAGAATGATCAGATCTCATGAGAAAGTACAGAAGCTTATGCAATTTGCTTTACATTAGTTTTGACACATTTAACACAAAAGTTGTAGAAGATATAAATCAGCAACAAAGTACTATTTATCTGTTTGTCGACATCTGGTTAATACCTTCCTACATAGCTACTCTCTTACTCTAACCCAGATCTTTCTCTCTGCCCTGTGCATTCTGTAAACTCACATTCTGTAATGCATTTCTATATACCTTTGAATTAAGTATATTCTATAATGGAAGAATCTAAAACTGTCCTGAAAATAAATGCTCCCTATAAATATCACTATGAATTCAGTTCTAAAGAGTCGTGCTCCTTTAAAACACTCTTCATGATGTTCAGAGTCTCCTGACATAGTTGAAGGACAGCTGCTTGTAGGATTGTTCTTTCTACAACTAACCTGTGTCAGTAATGAGAACACTTAAAGGAATCTGGTGCAGTTCTGAGCAATGAACCTTGGACTATGAGTGATCCTATCAACCTGATTGACATGGTCAAGTTATTCTCATAAGGCATGCTAAACGTTACTCAAGTTTAAAGCAGAAAGATGCTGACTTCAGAGGCCTGCTGTGATGCTAAATAAATACATGAATGTAAAGAGGAAGGGCAGACCTGGCAGAGGTGGTACATGCCTTTAATCTCAGAGCTTGGGAAGCAGAAGCAGGAGTATATCTGAGTTCAAGGCCAGCCTGGTCCACAGGACAGCCAGGGCTACACAACAAAACCCTGTTTCAAAAAAAAAAACAAAAGAAAGGGCTGGTGAGATGGTCAGCAGGTAAGAGTACCAACTGCTCTTCCAAAGGTCGTGAGCTCAAATCCCAGCAACCACATGGTGGCTCACCACCACCTGTAATGAAATCTGATGCCCTCTTCTAGTGCTCTGAAGACAACTACAGTGTACTCATTTATAATAATAAATAAATCTAAAAACAAAACAAAACAAAAACAAAAACAAAAGAGGAAGAGCAGTAATTAGTGATGGTCTTCACCTGAGAAATGTTGTCTCTGTTAATAAGGGTGTCACTGGTGCCATTATCATTATTACTCAGTTCAATCTAGTTAGAGTCTAAAAATTAAAATTGAGACAAGCATATAAGTGTAATAATATGGACATTTTATTAAAAATTCATGACTATACTTAACTATTTAGGATAATTCCTTCCTTAAACAACCCATGATACACTTACATTAGGATTTCTATGACACTCCAGGGTAGATATTAGTCTGTGCCAAGGTAAAGCTCTTTTTAGCAAATAAGAAACTATTTGCTCATGTGTCCTTAGGATATTTGAACTCCTTTACAAGAGTAATTAAAATAATCTTATTGTCATTGGGGAAATTTTAGGAGAAAAATATTTTTAAGAAGCATATCATTAGATACGTTGATTTAGAATAATTTAATTGACTAACAGTTATACTCAAGGATGGTGTGAGAAATGTACCTCAGTTCTTGCTTTTTAATTTATATTTTATGTAAAACATCCTTTTTTGTACAAATAACATATATGTGAGATCCTTTGCTACATGAAATGAACCTGTTTATGCTATTAATTAACCAAAATGTCAACATAAATTGAAGATATCAAGTTTACCAGTGAAGACATTTCCCAACCTATCTGTTATTGTCAATATTCTGGGGACTTCAGAACCTTTTCTTAAGCATTTCTTTTTAATCCAAGAAAAATTTATTAATTTCAAGAATGTAGTAAAAAATTACATCCAAATAGTGAATAACTAATTATTAACAGTTAAAAATTTTATGCTTAGGGAAAAAATAAGAACATTTGGCAATTAGAATGTACTAATTTAACCCTGCCAAAATCAAACCAAGCCTGATGACATCCACAGATGATTAGTAATATTATCTGCTCTAAGGATCATGGGCTTGGCCAATAATCATAAAAAACATAATGGATTTCAAGAAAGCTATAAGCTTTGCTTGGACTGTCTTCATTTCTGCCTCTTGTGCTAATTATTTTTTGCTTGAAATGTTAGATCAATATACTTTCATGTTGACATAGGGACCTGAAAGTATTCACAGAAAATTAAATACTAGTTGATCATTACATAAAAATACTGAAAAAAAAATCCTTGGTTTAATGATGTAAAGAATCACCTGGATAAATCAATATTGTGTTTAATGCCCATAAACAGCAGCCATCAAAAGGTTTTGTTGTCATGTAAACTGACTTTTGGCTTCCGAGTTTAGTGACTAAAGATACAAAGTATTTTTCTTCTAATTTATCTACTCTTGGATTTCTCCAAGAACATTAATTCTACCTTCTCCTGTAGTTCTTCTTTTGTCTTCTCTTTCACTGGAAGCCCCCAGGGCCCATGAAGAAAAACAGAGAAGAATGTTTCATTTCCTTTGCTCAAGTAGATCTCCATCTCCAGGGAGCCTTCAGGGTCAAAGGTCAAGGGATATTACATCAGGGTATCAGGGTACGGGTTTAAGAGGGTAGGCTTCCCAAATTAGAGAATGGTCCACAAGCATCCCAGGACTCAAGGACTTGTCGATGCAGCAGTATGAAGCTCTTCATGAAAGCCCTGACATGATAAGATCCTTGGATAGCCATGGGTCTTTTCAGTGAACAAGCTCTTATCCTCACAGAGCATCTGTTTTTCAGTGGGTTAAATGCTTATGTGGACAAGTGAACCTACAAAAATTTTCCAAAGTAAACACAGCAAAATTAGTCATTAAAAATAGTAGATTGCATATGGGATGGATCCCAGGTATGGGAAGTCTCTGGATGGCCTTTCCTTCAGTCTCTGTTCCACACTTTGTTTCTGTATTTCCTCCCTTGAGTATTTTGTTCCCTCTTCTAAGAAGGACTGAAGTATCCACACTTTGGTCTTCCTTCTTCTTGAGCTTCATGTTATCTGTTAATTGTATCTTGGGTATTCTGAGCTTTGGGGCTAATATCCACCTATCAGTGAATGCATACCATGTGTTTTATTTTGTGATTAGGTTAAATCATTCAGTATGATACTTTCTAGTTCTAACCATTTGCCTAAAAATTTCATGAAGTCATTATTTTTAATAGCTGAGTAGTATTCCATTGTGTAAATGTACCACATTTTCTGTATCCATTCCTCTGTTGAAGGACAACTGGGTTCTTTACAGCTTCTGGCTATTATAAATAAGTCTGTTATGAACATACTGGACAATGTGTCCTTGGTATATGTTGGAGCATCTTCTGGGTATATTCCCAGGAGTTGTATAGCTGGGTCCTCAGATAATAATATGTACAATTTTCAGAAGAACCCTCAGATTGATGTCCAGAGTGGTTGTACCAGCTTGCAATTCCATCAGACATTATTTCAAATGTCAAGAAGTGCTTGCTGACAGAAGCCTGATATAGTTGTCTCCTGAGAGGCCTTGCCAGAGCCTGACAAATACAGAGGCGGATGCTCACAGCCAACTACTGGACTGAGTATGGGGTTCCCAATAGAGGAGTTAGAGAAAGGAGTGAAGGAGCTGAAGGTGTTTGCAACCCCATAGAAAGAACGACAATATCAACCAACCAGACTCACCAGAGTTCCCGGGGACTAAACCACCAACCAAAGAGTACACATGGAGGGACCCATGGCTCCAGCTGCCTATGTAGCAGAAGATAGCCTTGTTGAGCATCAATGGGAGAAGAGGCTCTTGGTCCTGTGAAGGCTCAATGCCCCAGTGTAAGGGGTATGCCAGGGCATTCAGGAGTAGGTGGGTGGGTGGGGGACACCCTTATAGAAGCAGGGGGAAGGGGAATGGAATGGGGGTTTCTAAAGGGAAAACCAGGAAAGGCGATAACATTTGAAATGTAAATAAAATATCCAAAAAAAAAAAAACCAAACCAAACAAACGAATAATAGATTTCTAACAGCATGACAGGAGAACAGAAAGGAGGAATACTGGGACAAAATTTGTAGCACATAATAGAGTATTGGTGATGGAGATGTGAGCGAGAGGGAAGACCAAATCAATATACATTATGTATGCAGAAGCTACTTGGGAACATTTGATCTTACAATGCAGTGTAATAGGTTTTTTTTTTTTTTATGATAAATACCATGATGGGAAGCACATTATTTCATCTTACAGCTTGAAGCTATAAGGAAAGTTAGCACAGTAGCTCAAGCCAGGAAAAGGAGTCAGGAAGTAAAGCAGAGACTGTGGGGGAAGAAAACTTACTGCACTGCTTTTTAAGGTTTGCTCAGCTTAATTTCTCTTCTTTTCTTCCATTTTTCCCTATTAATTAACTTATGTATTTGCTTTTCATCATGGTTACAGCCTCCTTCCTCCTCTATTCCCAGTTCCTCAATCACAAATCCTGATGCCCATTATCTGTTAATCTTCTCAGAGAAAGGGAAGTCCATTTTGGGGTACCACCCCACTCTGGGACATGTCTCAGCAGAACTAAGTGCATCCTCTCCCATTAAAATCCAATTGAGGTAGTCATGGTAGGGGAAAGGAATCCATTGGTAGGCAACAGAGTCAGAGAAGGTCCTCTCTTCCAACTGTTAGGGTGAAGCCAGGACAGGCAGAAACCTGGAGGTAAGATCTAAAGAAGAAACAGAGAGGAATGCAGATTACTAGATTTCTTTCCATGGCTTGCTCAACTTTGTTTCTTACAACCAAGGCTGTGTGCCTAATGATAGCACTAGCAAGACTGGACTGGATGCTCCTAAAACAATCATTTAATAAAAACACAGGCCATCTGATAGAGGCAAACACATATAGAAATGAGTGTTATCAAGCAAGAGAAATCAATAATCCACAGCAAAAAATTACAGTGCTATATATAGAATAGACCACAAGTTAGGTAGAATACCAGAAAGAAACTAAACCTTAAGACTTGTTGTACATCAAGGCCAGAAAGTGACTCAGTGATTGAGAATACTGACTACCTTTTTGCAATTTATTGTTTCAATTCCCACCATCCACATGGCAGCTCAGAACCACTTACCACTATAGTCCCACGGAATCTGATGATCTCTTCACTCCACAGGAACAAGACAATTGGTGAACATACTTCAAGGTAAACTCAATCTCTCTCTTGTGTTCCGCTGCCTCGCTGCCCACCAGCAGCAATGACGACAGAACACCGAGACTTCTTCTCTCGACAGTTTACTCAGGAAAATTTCTTTTGGTGTTTAAGCTCTCCTAGATGCCCAGGTGTTACAGCTCTTTAAGGTACCTAGGTATTATAGCTCTCCTAGGTTCTTAAGTGTCACAGCTCTTCTTGATGGCACGGCTCTTCTTAGTTCTTCTTGATGTTGCTTCTTCTTCTTCTTCTTCTTCTTCTTCTTCTTCTTCTTCTTCTTCTTCTTCTTCTTCTTCTTCTTCTTCTTCTTCTTCTTCTTCTTCTTCTTCTTCTTCTTCCTAGGTGCTACAGGTCTGCTTGCTTCTGTGGAGTGGCGTGGAATGGCTGGAGACAGCCCCTAATATACCCGAGCTTGAGCTGCCAAGTCCTCCTGGATTGGTTCCCCGGCAAACCCTCATTAGCATACACCTGCTCGGGAGAGGCGCATGCTCAGTATACACCCGCTCGGGAGGGCCGCAAGCACAGTGGAATAGTCTGTTGCTACAGTGTATCAGGAACCGGCGCCATCTTGGATTTTATCGTCCAAGTGGCTGCCTACACTCTTTCAACCTCTCTCTCTCTCTCTCTCTCTCTCTCTCTCTCTCTCTCTCTCTCTCTCTCTCTCTCTCTCCTGCCTTCTATCTATCTATCTATCTATCTATCTATCTATCTATCTATCCAGCAAAAGATGTCATAGATCAAGGTATAAATAAAATAGAAATTACATGAATTACATAAAAATTACAGGCTCTACCCAAACCCTAATAGACAACAGATTCAATGAATATGTTTATGCTTATACAGTCATATTTATAAATTCTTCTGCATTTTTCTCTATTTTTTTTGATGCAACACATTATTAAGATTCTGTTAATATTGTATGCAATGTTACAGCACTAAATCAAATAAACTTAGTTTTGCTTGATTGATGTATCTTTCATAAGCCTAAGTCATGTTTGACAGAAGGCATTCTCTCTCAAATTACATTAAGGCATCTTAATAGATAAGTATTTTCTGAAACCTGGCCTTCTGTGCTTTCAGTAAGTTCAGAGAAAGGAGATTTGCATAGTAAATATTTTTATAATTGTGTACAAGGCAAAAGCCCCCAAGTCTTCTTTTCTTTTGGTCAGGAAATAAAATATAACAATGCCAAATGCCAGTGATGATGTTAAATACACATTATAGAAATTCATAGTTTTAGACGCACATGCTTCACTAATTGATAATCCATATATAAAGTATTTATAGAAACATACATGTTTACAAATTACTAATACACTGCTACAATATTTTCAAATTTCACTTTATACACTGAAAAGCAAATAAAAAGTTAATATATTACCTGCTATAATATACTGTAGCTGAATAGGAGCTGAATTTCAGGTATCCTGAATACTATTTATTCTTAAGTGGTCCCTAAGATTTTAAGCCCAACTACATTTTTCTCAGATAATGAAATTAACCTGTACTGACAGAAATAAGAGGGCAAGAATGAACACAATTCTCTCTTTTATACACATGCTTACTAGTAAACCAATTCCTAATAGCATCCAATATATGGCACCTCATGTATTGTTACCTAGTTCCCTTGTTTCAGTAAATCTTTGCTTTTTTTTCTGGTGTGTGTGTGTATGTGTGTGTGTGTGTGTGTTTGTGTGCATCTTTCTTTTCTTTACTCCTGACAGAAAAGAGAGTGCTTTAATGTACATGTTTGGACAGTTCCGAGTTTAATCTTGTTGCTATGGTCACATACGAGGTTCATTGTTTAATTTACCATTCATCCATTCACACACACTCATGTATCTTAATCTTCATCCACAATCTGACTACCCACCTATACATCCAACCACTCACCCATTTGTACATCCATTAATTTACTCAATATCTACCCTGTTGCATTTATCCATGTACACCTACATGCAACCTCCCATTTACTCTATACCTATGGCATTCATTCACAAATTCACCAAGCATTCATCCCTTCATTCACTCACTATTCTACTATCCATCCATCCATCCTCCAATTCATTACTTGCTGCAAACATTTATCCATCCACCCAATCTGTTCTTCTACACCATCCTACCTCATCTAGTGCTTATCTATCTTTGTAAAGCCCAAATTTAAATATCATTTAAATATCATTAAATATCATTTAAATATCAAGTATCAAAAGATACTTTTTAATATTTGAACTTCCAAATAACAATAAAAATATTATTTAACCTCAATTAAATATAAAATATTATATATATGCATATTTGTGCATATATATATGTATATATAAATGTTTACTCTAGCAAGCAAATATAGCTTTTTCCCTCTTTTACCTTTTTGCCACAGGAAATGAAATGATGATCCAGTTTTTGAAGGTTCATGATGACTGAAAGAGCTATGGTTTCAAATCAATCTGAGCTTTTTCCATATTTCTTCTAGTCTGTATTTCTCCCAGGTTATGCATACAATATTAATCATCAATATTCATCATGTCATACTTCCTAAGTATTAAAATAAGTCTTAAATTAGTACTTAGACATCCACCTAAAACATCATTATTCAGTATCCTTTCATTATGTCATGAAATTTTATGTAGGCAAAAGGTTATGAAACTAGAATTTTTGCAATATAGATATTATTATAGATATTATGCAACAGTTCCAAAATATTTTTGTGATTTAATCAGTATGAGAATGTATGCTAAAAATTTTTTGTAGATGCAAATGCAGTCAACAGATTTATTATGCAATTTTAAAATGATGAAAAATTATCAAGATTTTCTATAAATTATTTTGAAATTTCCCAGTTATAGCATATATGAATACATTTTAGAAATGCTTATAGTCAGAAATGTAGCTTATGATTTTCATGAGAATGTTGAAATATTAAATGCTTTTAGTATGTTTCCAAATTAGTTCTGAAATTTCCAATTTTTTAAAAAGTTACTTATGTTAATTTCCTATGTTACTCTTTTCAGCTTATTTATTTTTTTCTTAAATCCTTAAAGCTGAACTCTATGAACTATTTGTCTCATATCTGTTAACCTTTCATAGTTCATAGAGTTTTTGATATTTATTGAAAGTTTTTATATAAAATTCCCTTATATGAAAATAATTTTTCTATGTATAAATTGTATATCTTTAATATTCCAGAAACCAAAATCAGATTAATCAAGCTACTTACTTTTCTCATTTTGAGGGTTTCTGTTTACTTAAATTTAAGTATATTTAAAAGACATGAATATATTGTGTTCTAAGGTATAACCTTATTTATAAATAATTTCAATTCATAGTATAACAAAAAATCACTTTTTAATATTCACCTTCCTGAGTTCTCCCTCATTTCTATTTTCATATTCTTTTTAAAATGTGTCTTCATTAAGTATATTTTCATGAATATATGTTTTTTAAATTGGCACATGCATATATATTAAGGGATGATTAAGGTCTTTAAGAAATTTGTCATCTCATGTACATTTATTTTTTATGGAAATATTAAAGGTCTAATTTTGTTCCCTTTCCTTCCTTCCAGGTCTCATCCCCCTAATATCCTCCATGCATCCTCTTTTGTCTTCTCAAATTCATTTCTTGTTCTGAACATATACATATATATTCAAAGAATATATATGACTATCATACATATGAATATGTATTTAAATATATGCCATAAATAAATATATATGTATACATATATACACACAGGATATATACATATAGGATGCACACACACGCACACATACACACATATATGTATATATATACATATGGATATGTATATCTATCTATATATCCTGCTGACACTTTTTTGTATTGATTATGTGTGTATGATTACAGGAATCACAACTTAGTTTTGGATAATCAACTAGCAGGATAGTTCTCCCTTTCTTCGGTCATTAGTTGTTTATAGCTCTTTGTCTAGTGGTTGGCCTTTTTAAAATTTCCCCCTTATTTGGTATACATGCTATGCATGTATATTGGTGTCAACATTATTCAGATCTTCTTTAGGCAGTCAAATGATTAAGTTATCATGGAGTAGCTTCCCTGTCATTTCTAGGAGAAATGATCTCAAAAAAGACTCCCTGGTCATCTGACCCTTACAATATTTCTACTCTTTCTTCTCCCATGTTCTCTGGATCTTAAGTGTGTGAGTTATTTTGTAGATGAATCTACTGGAGTTGGACACACTACCCCCTTTTGTTTGAGATTTGACCATCTGTGGTTTTCTCTAGTAGTCTCCGTTTGAAGCAAAGAAGAGTCTCTGGCAAAGAGTGAGAGTGATACTCATCAGTGGGCAGAAAGACATATTTTAGAATACAATTACAAATCATGCTTAAGTGGTATTAGTACTAATTTCTCCTATAAGACCATAGCCATTTTATCCCTGGGTAGTACCAGTAGGTTTCTGGTTCCTTTGTGTTGAGTAAGTCTTAAGTCCAATTAAACAGCTCTTGTTTACCTTGAAGATATGAATGCCAGAATTCTGCCTTTATGACTCTCTTGCCACGTTGGTCACTATTGTGGTTCACAGGCATCACAGGTACCCAGCACTGTTGACTGCACCACTTCCTTGGGAGGTTGCATAGAATCTGTTGGAACTCTGGAGGAGAGACTGCATTAAAGAAAGCTTTCAAGTCAGATTCAGCTTGAATGCCCTGGGACCTGTGGCTGAAGTTCATGATGTTTTATCATAGCAATCTACCTACAACTTCTGAGAGGCAGCCAGAGGCATACACGATAGTCTGTATTATTGTGGGGACCAATATGACCAGCATGGACAGCAATTCAAAAAGGAGGTTTTTATGTTATGAATTGGGTTTGTCGTTGTTGTTATTGTTGTTGTTAGATTGTCTATTACTCTTGTAGAGAACGTGAGGAGGGCTCCACACAGTGACCTAAATTTAAAATAAAGATTCATGTGTGATTTTAGGTAAATATAAAACAATATGATCCCTTATGTCTTTTCCCACTTTGAATTACATTTTATAATTTTAACTTGACTGTTCTAGGTGAAGAGTCTATGTCCTATAGTTTATTTAATCTACTCACTGGTACTCTTCCCCAGAATTGGTAAGAGATTTAAGAGGTAGAGAAGAGTGAGGGAGATTTACGGTGATGACATAGCCTCAAAGGGTATTATGAGATGAAAATTCTGTCTTTTTGCTTGTTTATTTGTTTGTTAGTTTGTTTCTGGGCTATGTGAAGCTTTCCTCCACAATGTCCTCCAATCCACGACATCATGCAAAAAAGCAACAAGCCCTGGGCAACCATAAGCTATAACCTCCAAATCAACATTATTGTCTGTAATGTTGTACCTATTTGATACATCCCAGAAATTGTTATGCACACAAGCTAATGAAGGAAACATGACATATATATATTTATTGAAGTCTCTCTGTTTTCTGTACTGATTTGAACTCTTACTGGTAGTGTAGCATACATGACTGCTGGCCTCTACACAATCATTTAAGTCTCTGTGCAATTCTCTTGGTGTGACTTTGACCATTGTATCCTTGCACCTGAGTGGAATTTGGATACAATGCATTTATTGTACTGTGGCAGATGAGATGCTAAATGTCTTATTAGAGGTGGGTCAGTAGAGAAACTGGGGCTTTTGCCACACATTTCTCTTTACAGCTTGCTGTCCTGAACTTAGAAATGCAGATATCCAAATATATTAGTGGAAAAGAATGTTGGAGTTGGGAGATTTAAAAAAAAAAAAACAAGTTACCACAAATGCCCTAGTAACTATATGTAAGCAGTATAACTCTCCCTTCACAGGCACCAGACAGGTCATGGCCTTGACAGTGCTTCATGTTTCCAGACTCGCTTGTTAAGGTCAGGGGTTGTAGACTGCAACCACCTCCTGAGCGCTGTCTTATACAGAAGTGATGTATTCAGTGGTAAAAAATGCTCCACAATTCTTGAAGGTCATTTACTCAACTATAATTTATAAATCTATATTTTATATCCTTATAGATACCAGTTTTTAAACATTATATTTTAAAAAGGAAATGTAGGAATACTTGTCATATTACTTTAAATATTTCATATACATTTATATTTTTATAATTTAGATTTTTCCACAAAAGAAAATTAAAACAATATCCTCTATCAAAACAAAACTAAAGACTTCAGATAATGTTCATGAATGTTAAAATGGGAATAATTTTATTATTTATTAAGTCTGAGAATGAGCTGTGTTTTTAATTTGTTTCAATGGACTTTTTTATCAAAATGAAAGGTTGAAGTGTTTATGTCAGATTTGACACTATGGACTCATTTATGGCAATAAGAATACTCAATACACATAGCAATTAGTATATGCCTTTTATTTTTATTCTGCCATTTTGAGGCAATATTTTTCTACCATGAGCGGTAAATTCTTATTTTAAATGACAGACTTACATCTACTACTACACTTGCTGATGAATTCCATAGCTAATCTTATTGTGTTCCCTTTCATCATAAGGTGGTACATTATTCTGCTTTGTGTTGTACTTATCAAATGAAGCGTAAAAGAAAGTATTTTTGAGTTCTCATTATCAATGTTGCTGACTTCGTTAAAATAGGTAAAGTGTTTGTTTCATGTTTTCACTTCAAAACGGTGTAAACATTTCTCTACATTAAGCATCTGCCATTAACAATGATCATTGGTCCCATGAGTGCTGAAATCTGAACATATATTCATGCTACTGAAGTATTATCAGTGAAGAGATTGCTAGTGTTTCAAAAGTCCAAAAATAGTTGTGTCTGTAGAGTATTGTTTGTGTGTTGGGGGTGTATGTGTAGTGTGTG
>NW_022196895.1:81746477-81766931 GCF_008632895.1 Mastomys coucha
TGTGTGTGTGTGTGTGTGTGTGTGTGTGTATGTGTGTGTTTGTGTGCTGTGTGGTGTGCAGCGTGTGGTGTATGTGTGTGTGCATGCATGTGTATATGTGTGTGGTGTATATACTGGCTATAGTCTAAGTATTACAACATTCATCTTGAGAGTGCTTGTGGGATTCTGGTCTTCACCTAAATGCTCCATTTTGGGAATATCTTTTGTTGCTTTCATGTTACTCTGATTTATCCTTCAATTGTGGTGGACTACAACAAAAGCAGCATTAGCTTTCCAAATTAAAGTATCTTAGTTATAAGTGAGTTTACTTGTTTCACTTCATATCACATTGGTTGTTTCCAAATTCTGTTACTGAAAGTAACTCTGTAATAGAGTAGAGTAGAGCTTCTGCGACTCATTTATAATGTGTTGTGTTGTTTCTAAACACGTGTCACTTCTGTTGACTTATTTGTATATTTTATGTCAGAGCTCAACATAGTGTAATGCCTTTAAAGTATTTTGCCAGTGACTACTTTCTTCGACATTTAGAATAGTCTTATATTACTTTTAAATTTGTACTTTTATTATTAAAATTTTCAAACATATACATTAAAATACAATCATAAATGCTCCCACTTTTTCTTATAGCTTTTTAGTTCACTCCCATCATGACTTTTTCCCAACTGTATCTCTCTTCTTAAAATAATTCAGCAAGTTCAGTTGGGGATGACTATTTGTGTATGGATATAGTACCATATATTGGATAATGGAATTCTAACAGCGGCCGCATCCTCACAAAAGTGGTTACTCATTTTCTGGGATAAATGCCAAGCAACTACAGGACTTGGGTTGTGGTAAATGTTTGTTTCAAAATATCTAACGTTTTGCACTTGCATATTATGTTGATACTGGTTGTGGTGGTGTACAGTTATTTGGGACATGTGTGTCTCTGCATGTATGAGTAGAAGCCTACATGCAGAGGTCAGAGATACTTTTCAAAGTAAGTTCTCTCTTACCACAGGTTCTGGTTTTAAAACTTGTGTCATGAGGCCTAAACAGCAAGCATGTTTTCCCACTGAGCCATCATATCTCTTATGAGGAGAAAGATAAATGGAAGAGTGCATTATCCACAGAGTGATGGCTTTCTATAATGGGAGGACCCAAGTCAATCGTGTTAATGTACAAATTAATTTGTTACCTCCTTGATTATTTTACATGGATTCTTACATGGCTCAATTTTGGAGGTTTTCAAAACACATTCCATTTGTAGATTTTTTGGCCATTTTTAAAATAGTTTTTTTTTTTCTAGAATGGTACCTATTTGGCATAGTATCACATGTAGACTTCGCAGGTTTTCTTCTTTCACATGTCAATGTGTATTTATCTATTTTATAATTTTCATGGTGAAACTTCTTATATCTTTTTTGACAGTAAGGATGAACTAGAGAGTTTGTTAATCAGACAATTTCAAGGAAATATTCTCCCTGCCAAGGTTATTGGTTATGTCCTCTCGGTCTCTCTCTCAGCTGTAAGAGTTCTCTGGTGGAGTTTTTGGGGTCACTTAGGTATACTAATATTATCTACAAATAGTGATAGTTTTGGCTTCTTCCTTTCCAATTTGTATCCCTTTGACTGTCTTTTCTTGTATAATTTCTCTAGCTAGAACTTCAAGTACTGTATTTAATAGATAGGGAAGGAGTGGGCAGCCTTGTCTCGTTGCTGATTTTAGTGGGATTGCTTCAAGTTTGTCTCCATTTAGTTTGATGTTGGCTATTGGTTTGCTGTATATTGCTATTACTATGTTTAGGTATGGGCCTTGAATTCCTGACCTTTCCAAGACTTTTACCATGAAGGGGTGTTGGATTTTGTCAAATGCTTTTTCAGCATCTAATGAAATGATCATGTGGTTTTTTTCTTTGAGTTTGTTTATGTAGTGGATTACATTGATGGATTTCTGTATAGTGAACCATCCCTGCATCCCTGAGATGAAGCCTTCTTGATCGTGATGGATGACCATTTTGATGTGTTCTTGGATTTGGTTTGTGAGGATTTTATTGAAAATTTTTACATCGATATTGATAAAGGAAATTGATCTGAAGTTCTCTTTGTTGTGTCATTGTGTGGTTTAGGTATAAGTGTAATTGTGATTTCATAGAAAAAACTGGGTAGTGTTCCTTCTGTTTCTATTGTGTGGAATAGTTTGAAGAATATTGTCTTCTAAGGTCTGATAGAATCCTTCACTAAATCCATCTGGTCCTGGGCTATTTTTGATTGGGAGACTTTTATTGACTGCTTCTATTTATTTGGGGGTTATGAGACGGTTTAAATGGTGTATCTGATCATGATTTAACTTTGGTACCTAGTATCTGTCTAGAAAATTGTCCATTTCATCCAGATTTCCCAGTTTTGTTGAGTACAGGCTTTTGTAGTAGGATCTGACATTTTTTTTTTAATTTCCTTAGTTTCTGTTGTTATGTGTCCATTTTCATTTCTGATTTTGTTAATTTGGATACTTACTCTGTGCCCTCTAGTTAGTCTGGATAAGGGTTCATCTATTTTGTTGATCTTATCAATGAATCAGCTCCTGGTTTAGTTGATTCTTTGTAAAGTTATTTTTGTTAACACTTGGTTGATTTCAGATCTGAGTCTGATTGTTCGTAGTATATGCTCTCTCCAGTTTCTTTTTGGAGGCACTTAGAGCTGGGATTTCCTCTTAGCAATGCTTTCATTGTGTCCCATAAGCTTGGGTATATTGCAGCCTCATTTTCATTAAATTCTAAAAAGTATTTAATTTCTTTCTTTATTTCTTACTTGACCATATTACCATTAAATAGAGCATTGTCCAGCTCCCATTTATAGGTGGGCTTTCTGTTGTTTTGCTTGCTGTTGAAGACCAGCCTTAGTCCATGATGATCTGATAGGATGCATTGAATTATTTCTTGTATTAATTGAGGCCTGTTTTGTGACCAATTATATTGTTAATTTTGGAGAAGGTACCATTAGGTGATGAGAAGAAGGTATATTCTTTTGCTTTAGAATGGAATGTTATATATATATATATATATATATATATATATATATATATATATATATAAAATCTGTTAAATCCATTTGGTTCATAACTTCTGTCAGTTTCACTGGGTCTCCATTTAGTTTCTGTTTCTATAATCTGTCTATTGATGAGAGTGAGGTGTTGAAGTTTCCTACTATTACTGTGTGAGGTGCAATGTGTGCTTTGAGCTTTATTAAAGTTTTTTTTTTTTCATGAATGTGGGTGCCCTTGCATTTGGAGCATAAATGTTAAGAACTGAAATTTTGTCTTGGTATATTTTTCATTTGATGAGTATGAAGTGCTCTTCTTTATCTTTGTTGATAACTTTTGGTTGTGCCCCAACCTGTGGGATGTTCAGCAGGGACCTAGGGCAGGGAGAGAGACTGAGAGGGACAAGAGATATGAAGAATGAGAGCAAGATAGTTGTTTGATCAAGCTCTGAAAAATTCTACTTCAGGGATGGCAATATAAAACAAAAGGAAGTTTCAAAGGAATGGGGAAGAGCTAGGGGCTTTTTGAAGGCCAGGTGTCAATCTTCAGTTTCTGGAACCAGCGGTCACAGTGTCCTCCACACCCACAAATATTCTTACTGCTAGACTACACATGTTATCTCAGAGCTGTATGTGTAAGCTAGTAATTTTCCACAAGGCCATGGTTAAGGCATGGTTGAAAGTCAATTTTATTCAATATTAGAATGGCTACTCCAACTTGTTTCTTGGGACAATTTGCTTGAAAAAATCTTTCTAGACTTGTCCTCTGAAGTATTGTCTCTCTTCGTCACTGAGGTACATTTTCTGTACACAGCAAAATTCTGGGTCCTGTTTATGTATCCATTCTATTAGTTTATGTCTTTTTATTGGGGAATTGAATCTAATAATGTTAAGAGATAGTAAAGAAACATGATTGTTGCTTTCTATCATTTTTGTTGTTAGAGGTGGAATTATGTTTGTGTGGCTGTCTTCTTTTGGGTTTGTTGAAAGATTACATTCTTGATTTTTCTAGAGTGTATTTTTCCCTCCATGTGTTGGAGTTTTGCATCTATAATCCTTTGTAGGGCTGAATTTGTGGAAAGATATTTGGTAAATTTGTTTTTATCATGGAATATCTTGATTCTCCATCTATGTTAACTAAGAGTTTTGCTGGGCTGGCATTTGTATTCTCTTAGGGTGTATGTGACATCTGCCCAGGATATTCTGGCTTTTATAGTCTCTGGTGAGAAGTCTGGTGAAATTCTTTTAGGTATGCCTGTATATGTTACTTGACCTTTCTCCCTTACTGCTTTTTCTTTTTTTTTTTAAAAAAAGTCTTGGTATACCTGAGTCCCCTGATTCCAGAGGAAGGTAACAAGGAGAGAGAGGTAATCTCGGGACTTGGCTCCCTCATTAACTACTTGATTTTTCTTGGTTACTAGGGAACTGAGTATAAGCAATAGAGATCCATGCTCACAAGTAGTGAGAAAGCTGTGCCATTTAAACAATGATTGTTTCTGTGATGGAAGGATCTGAATCAACTTTAACACTCAGGGGTATTTGCTATTGCCTGGAGCATGCCTTATGTGCTGCTGTTATAAGAATCACTTGCCCTCTTTTTTTTTTCTGGCAAATCTCCAACACACATTCTATTTCATGTAAATATATAAAGCAGAGTTTACAAGATAGAAATGATATTATTCATGCCTTAATTATCCCAGTTAGTTTTCTGTTATAGATTTACTTATTATATATTTTGTATCCTTGAATTCTAAATTCATTGCCCTGAAATGCATAACTGTTTTTGTTAAGGTATGCTGTAAAGTAGAAAATCCTCTTTTAATTACCATTTTACAATTAATAAAATATTTTCATATTGCAAGGCCATTCTGTGTATATATATTCTGAGTGCATATATATATTTTTTTAGGATTATTTTAAGTGTTAAATCTTAGTGTCTATTTTGATAGCATCTGGTTTTATTAGCCATAGTGCATCTTGTAAGCCTCAGATGCCTGGTGAATGTCATGTAAACAATCTAAAGGTTTGCATGAATGAAGACATTCCTTGATATAGCACCACTGATTTTGGAGACAAACATTAACGCACAGGTGCTGAGCTGTCAACATTATACATTTTTGATTGATGACCACATTAGAATGTCATTGTATGAAAAATATCTCTAGATGAGCAGTTGACATGTGAGTTGGATTTAGATTCACAGATGAATATTATCTGATTAAAGGCAGCTGGGCTCCCACACTCTATGGCCCACTGTGTCTTTCTAGCTTTTTTTTTCATGGAATATTGGCTACTCTATAGTCTGTAGCATGAACCATGAAAAGAATATTGGTATCCACTCATGATTTTCTTCCTTGTTAATGTAGAGTGGCTCACCCTTGAAAATCACCCACGGAGTCTGTGACTCTTCTTCATTTGCAAAGCATTTTCTCCGTAGGTTTCATTTGTAATGCAGACTTCATACCCTAATTTTCGGGAAATTCATTGATAGATGCAGAGATGGAGTGCAGAACCCAATACTCATGTTTAACTCATGATCCATCTGCACAGGGCTTTTCCCTGTCAGTCTCCTAATGTTTTTGTTGTAAAAGACTGAGCTTTGAAAACACACTCCTCATCTGCCCCTGTAGGATTCCTGGGACCATTTCTGAGTTAAATGCCTCTTTCAATTTTATACTTTCCGGCTTCTGCTCTCTAATGACAGTACTTTTGCAGGTATAGAGGAAGACTGCTATTGGAGTCAACTGCCTTACCACTTTTCTCAAGTGCTGGTTTGGTGGCATGATCACCCAAATGTCTTTCCGACAGATGTCATAAGATTTCAAGCTCACATAGCTCTACCTCTGATTGTCACTCAATCGTAATTCTTGCAGGGAACATTTCCAGTTACCCAACAGCTTGGTCCCAGTGCTTGGCTCATCACTAAAGTGTTCAGCTTCAGTGCTTCACTGTTACTCTGCCGAGTTTGCAATCTCAGTATTCCTTGCTGTCACTCTATAGAGTGTGGGAACTCAGTACTTCCCACTCCCACTCAACTGAGTGCTCAGTCTCAGTACTTCCTTTTCGGTAACTCTGCTTTGACAATTCTTTAATCCTTCAGAGTACTGAAATATTTTCTCCATATTTTCTACATTTTATTTAATTCCATATGTTTGAAATTTGCTAGTCAGTATGATTCAGAAACAAGAAGTTATGTTCCATATTATGTAAGATTTAGTTATTTCCAAATCTCTATTGTTGAAACCCTTATTCCTTACACAACCCAAAGCAATAGTATAGTCAATAGTGTTAGTGAATGTAATTAATTTTCTCTTGTCTTATTATGAAATTTTAAGTGTCCAATTCTGCTTCATCTGATCTTTCATTATATGTGTATGTGTATGTCCATGTGCATATGTGTGTATGTTATATAGTGTGTGTTATATTTATATATATGTATATATGTACGTGCATATGTATACAAACAAACAAGTGCATATGTTTCATGATTGTAATATTAAATGTCCTTGCAAAATTCCAGTAGTGAAAGCTTGGTACCCCCGCTTACCTAACAATTATGTACCATTATGCCATTATGTTATAAACTTCATTTATTAACTATTATATTGATAAACTTATACCTGATGGGTAATTAAGAGGACCAATAGTACCAATAGAGGAACTGAGGACAGAACTTTAGAAAACACATTACCTCCCTGCTTTCTGGACATTATGGAAAATAATGTCCTTTACTTTGTCCTTCCATCAGTCCATTTCTCTACTTCCACAGACTGAGAAATAAGTGAAGTCAGCAGACCACCAACTGACACTACAATCTGAAATAAATCTTTCATCATCAAAATTCATTTTCTTCAAGTATTTTGTCACAGCAACAAAGCCATAGCTAATAGGGGATGCTTTGAAGTAGAATAGGTTTGGCTATATGAGCTGACAAAATGCTGGCAGGAGTTGCCAGCAGTGTTCTAAGCATATGTTTGTCCTTGATATTTTTACAATGCCCCGACTATTTGTATTTTGACAGTTTTATGCCCTGGAGAAGAGTGTTTGTCTCTTTCACTAACAGAATTGGTTATATTATCTCGTATATTTACCCATTGATTCTTGACTTTTCTTGACTTTTGTGATTATGGAAAATGTTCCTTTCCTAAATATAGCCAAGGCATTTCACTTTTATGTAGGATCATTTGTCCATGCTTTTTTTTTCTAATTAAAGGCAAAATGCTTATAAACAATTGGCTGTCACTCTATCTTCAGAAGCTAGCAGACATTTGTTCTTTAAAATCTTTGTGTTTCTACATGTGTTGTCTACAAGTACAGCTTTATGATGTGTATATGTATCTGCTTGTATGCATATGAAAATGTAGAATTACACATGCCACAATGTGTGTGTGTGTGTGTGTGTGTGTGTGTGTGTGTGTGTGTGTGCGTGCAGAGGGCAGATGATATTGCATGACTTTGTTTTGGGGCCACAATATGTTTTACTGACTATGGTGTATATTCTAAGCCTGTCAGACTGCTAAATTCTGGGATTCTTCTATCTCTGCCTTTTATATCACTTCAGGATCTTTAGATTTAAGGACATACATTATGCCGGGCAGTGGTGGTGCACGCTTTTAATCCCAGCACTTGGGAGGCAGAGGCAGGTGGATTTCTGAGTTCGAGGCCAGCCTGGTCTACAGAGTGAGTTCCAGGACAGCCAGGGCTACACAGAGAAACCCTGTCTCGAAAAACCAAAAAAAAAAAAAAAAAAAAAAAAAAAAAAAAAAAAAAAAAAAAAAAAAAAAAAAAAAAAAAAAAAGACATACATTACAAGGTTTGATTTTTATGTGGATTTTTGGAAACCCAACTCAGGTTGTCTACTAATTAAGAAATCTCTCTAGCTCTGCAGAAACTTGTGATGGACAGGCATTTAAAAATAGTCCTTTTTATGGTGGTGTATGTGGTGACCAAACATGTAATGAACAGCTGTTATGTTCTTACTCTACACATATCAGACAGAGAATGAAATAACCTGAGAATGAAAATGGCTTGCTAAAGTACCACAATTTACATTCGCAAAGGGCAAACAGATGCATTTATAGGTTGTCACAAGGACAATTGCAAATGATGGATAATATATCTCAGTAATTTTGAAGAAATGTTAGTAATATTTAAATTAAGAATAAGAGGAGAAGGTGTGCTGTTACATGGAGCTCCATTGTCCAGTCACCTCTCTGCCTACCTTTGTCAAAACTGCAGAACTAGAGACAAAAATGCCATATCCCTTTCCTTTACCCAATCCCTGCCCACCAAGTCGCCCATCCTTTACCCAATCCCTGCCCATCCTTTACCCAATCCCTGCCCGTCTTTTACCCAATCCCTGCCCGTCCTTTACCCAATCCCTGCCCGTCCTTTACCCAATCCCTGCCCGTCCTTTACCCAATCCCTGCCCGTCCTTTACCCAATCCCTGCCCGTCCTTTACCCAATCCCTGCCCGTCCTTTACCCAACCCCTGCCCACCAAGTCATCTGAAGCATGTTGAGCTACACTACCTTCTGACTTCCATTGCCCAGCTCAAGGGTGTCCAATAGAGGCTGGCTGTGCCAAGAACATTTAGGTTAGGCATGGCTTCCCAATACCTGCCACATCAGGAAAATTAAGGGACAACCAGATGGCTAAAAGTCAATGTAGAAAAACAGTCAACAAAAGCCAAGGCAATATGGCACCCTCAGAGCACAATTATCCTACTACCGCAGGACCTGGCTGTCCTAAAACAACCAAAGCTGAAGAAATGAAGAACTTATATCCTATCTTATAAAGATGATAGAAGCATCTAAAGAACAAATGCATAAATTCTTTAAACAAATACAGGAAAATATAATCAAAGGGGCATTTGAAGAAGAAACAAATTAATTCCTTAAAGAATTACAGGAAAATATAATTAAACAGATAATATAAATAAATAAAATTATTCATGACCTGAAAATGGAAATAAGAGCAATAAAGATAAAGTAAACTGAGGGAATCCTGGAGATGGAAAATCTAGAAAAGAGAACAGGTACAATAGGATTGGCAACAGAATAAAATAAATGGAAGAGAGACTGCAAAGTATAGAAGATATAAAGAAAATGATACATCATCGGTCAAAGAAAATGTTAAACCTAAAAATTTTCTGACACAAAACATCCATGAAATCAAGAATACTATGAAAAAAGCTAAAATGAAGAATAATATAAATAGAAGAATGTGAAGAGTTACAGCTTCAAGTAGCAGAAAGTATTTTTAATAAAATTATAGAAGAAAATTCCACCAATAAAAAGAAAGACATACAAGAAAAACATAGAAAAAGCTAGCAGAAACCCAATTAGACCAGAAAAGAAAATACTCTGACCGCATAATAATTAAAACAGATTACTTATAGAACAAATAAAGAATATTAAAAGCTGCAAGAATAAAAAGTCAAGTAACATACAAAGGCAGACCTACCAAAATTGCACCTGACTTCTCAACAGAGTTGCTAAAAGCTACAAGGACCTGAACAGATAGTTGTTTTGAGCTTCTAAGAAACCACAGATGACAACCTAAGCTGATATAGCCAGCAAAGTCTCAATCTCCATAGATAGAGAAAGCAAGATATTTCATGACAACCAAATTTAAACAGTATCTATCCATAAATCCAGCCCTACAAAAAATACTTGAAGGAAAACACCAACCAAAGAGGTTAATTATACCCAAGAAAACATGAGAAATAAATAATCTGTACTACCAAGAGCAAAATAAGAGAAGCACACTAACATACCATCTACATCAAAATAAGAGGAATTAAAAATCACTGGTCATTAATAATCTCAAGACCATTTGATTCAATTCCCCAATAAAAATGGATGCATTTCTAGACAGATACCATTTACCAATGTTAAAGTAAGATCAGGTACACTATTTAAATATTCCTATAATCCTTAAATAGAGTTATTAAAAGTCTCCCCCTGCCCCAACCCAAAAAAGCCCAAGGCCACATGGATATAATACAGAAATCTAACAGACTTTTAAATAAGAGATAACACCAATACTCTTCAAACTATTCCACAAAATAAAAACAGAAAGAACATTGCTACATTCATTCTATGATGCAACAGACATTCTGATACCTAAACCAAACAAAGACCCACCAAGGAATGGGAATTTAAGAACAATTTCTCTCCTGAACATTGATGTAAAATACTCAATTAAATACTTGATAACAAATCAAAAAGACGATCTGCCATGAACAAGTATGCTTCATCCCGTTGATGCTGGTATAGTTCAATATAAAAAAATTAATTGATATAACCTACCATATGAGCAAATTGAAATAAAAAATAAACCGTGTGATCATCTTATTAGACACTAAAAATAAACCCCTTGACAAAATCCAATACTCCATTATGTTAGAAGTCCTGGAGAGATCAAGGATCCAAGTGCATACCTAAAGATAATGCAGACAATATGCATCAAGACAATAGATAACATTAAATTAAACCAAAAGACACTTAAAGTAATTTCACTAAAATCATGGGCAAGACAAGGTTACCCACTCTCTCCTTATCTAATCAATATAGTACTTGAATTTCTAACTAGAGCAGTGAGACAAGTAACTGAGAACAAAGGGATACAAATTGGTAAGCGAGAAGTAAATGTATCACTATCCACAGATGATATGATAGTACATATAAGGGACCCCCAAATTTCTAACAGAGAACTCTTACAGTTTATAAACACCTTTAGTAAAGTTGTATAAAATTAACCCCCAAAAAATCAGTGCTCATGTAAGATTTGCATAATAAAAATGGCCATCTTACCAAAAAAAATCTGCAACTTCAATGCAGTTCTTTACAATTCTTCACAATTCTTTACAGACCTCAAAAGATCAATTTTTAACTTCATACAGAAAAATAAAATACCCAGAATAGCTAAAACAATCCTGTACAATAGAACTTTTAGAGGTATATATCACTATCCCTGATTTTAAACTGTACTGCAAAGTAATAGTAATAAAACCTGCATGCCATTGGCATAACAACAGACAGATTAATGAATGGAATTGAATTGAAGACCCAGAAATAAACTCACACATCTGTGGCCTTGATGTTTGACAATGAATCCAAAATCATACAATGGAAAAAGCAAGACATATTCAACAAACGGTACTGGTCTAATGGGAGTCTACTTCTAGAAGAATGCAATAGTCCCATGTCTGTCACCCTGCACAAAATTCAAATCTAAGTAGGTCGAAAACCTCAACATAAAACCAGACACACTATATCTAATAGAAGAGAATGTGGGGGAATTTCTCCGAACTCATCGGTACAGGAGATAAATTCCTGAACAGAGCACCAATAGATTAGGCACTAAGATCAACAACTAATAAATGGGACATTATGAAACTGCAAAACATTGCAAGGCTAAAGGCATCACCAATAGGACAAAATAGCAACGAACAGAATTGGAAAAGATCTTCACCAACCCTCTATCTGACAAAGGCCTAATGTCCAAAATATATAAAGAACTCAAGAAAATAGACATCATCAAAATAAATAAACCCATTTAAAAATTGGGTACAGAGCTAAAAAGAGAATATTCAAAGAATCTCTAATGGCCAAGAATCAATAAACGCTATATACAATATCCTTAGTTATCAGGGAAATGCAAATCAAAACGACTCTGAGATTCCATCTTACAGGCATCAGAATGGCTAAGGATGCAGAGCAAGAAGAACACTCCTCCACTTTTAATGGAGCTACACCACTCCTTGGTATATATCCAAAAGATGCCTACTATACCACAAGGACCCTTACTCAACTATGTTCTTAGCAGTTTTATTCATACTAGCCAGAAAATGGAAGCAACCGGTATGTCCTTCAGCTGAAGATTGAATAAAGAAAATATGGTACATCTACACAATGGAATACTATTCAGCTATTAAAAGCATGACATCATAAATTTGGCAGGCAAATGGATGGAACTAGAAAATATCATGAGTGAAATAACACAGACCCAGAAAAACAAATATAGCATGCATTCACTTGTAAGTAACCATTAGATATAAATAATAGGATAACTACACCATAATACACAGACCAAAAAAAAAAAAAAACAGGTAATAAGTAGGGCACAGTGAGGATGCATGACTCTCCCCCAGAAAAGTAGAGTAAATAGCTGGGCAGTGGTGGCACACGCCTTTAATCCCAGCACTTGGGAGGCAGAGGAAGGTACATTTCTGAGTTCGAGGCCAATCTAGTCTACAGAGTGAGTCCAGGACAGCCAGGGCTATACAGAGAACCCTGTCTCAATAAACATAAATAGTCATTGCATGTGAATGGAGAGAAGGAATTGAGTAGAAGAGGGAATGAATATGAGGGACTAGCTAGAGGCTTGGGATAGGGGAGGCTATGGGAGTCTATGGTGGTGGCCCTAGATGAGTGTCCTGTTACCGGTAGATATATATTGTAGAAGCCACCTCTTGTAGTCAATCATGAGTTCCCATGGAGGGAGAGGGACATCATCCCACCCACAAAATCTTCAACTCCAAATCTGTTCTACTTACAAGATGTGCAGGGATAAAGATAGAGCACACACTGAAGAAACAGCCAACCTATGACTGCCCCAACTTGAGACCCATCTATTTATGATACTCTGCTAAGCCTAGCCTGTATCCTGAGAAGCTTCATCCAGCCACTGATGTAAAGAGATGCAGAGAACCACAGCCAAATATCAGGTGGAGCTCAGAGAGTCTTGTAGGAACCTGGGGGATAAAATTGAAAGAACCAGAGGGATCAAGGATACACAAGAAGACCTACAGACTCAAACAACCTGGGCCCAGGGGAGCTCACAGAGACTGACCCACCAACCAAAATGCATACAGGGGCTAGATCTAGGACCCCTACATATTTGCCAAGGATGTACAGCTTGGTCTTCATGTCATCCCCTAACAACTTGAGCAGGGGTTGTCTGTGACTGTGTTGCCTGTCGTTGGATCCCGTCTCTCTTACCTGAACTACCTCTTTGGGCCTCAGCGTGAGAAGGTGTGATTAGTCCAGCTTGGACCACATGTCCCATGGTTGAGTAGCTTTCTATTCTCTGAGCACAAGGGGACAGAATAATGGGGGTGTGATTTTCAAGGGTGGGACTGGGAGGAGAGGATTGGGGAGCTTAGATCAGGTTATAAAGTGAATTAAAAATAAATTATTGCATATAAAACAGAGGAGAAGGTATTATTTTAATATATGCATAGAAGTGAACAATATAAATCTCAAAAGAACATACACATGTATCCATGCATGTCAGTATACATTGTGGGCTTATCAGATAAGGAACAGACATATACCTTGGTACGTTCCCAGACTGTTGCCAATATTTATTAGGCTACAAATTCGTCATTAAAATTCTAATGGTTTCAATGACTTCAATGGCAGTGAGTTGTCAGATTTATCCTGATTTCCCTGAATTACTACAGCTAACATCACACAATAAGCATCTATGCCTATAGCTGCCTTTATATCTATATCTGTATTTTATCATTGTCTTTTTATCATCTATCTATAATCTTTCTATCATCTATCCATCATCTATCTATCTAATCTATCATCTATCTATCTATGGTCTTTCTTGTTAGAGGGTATTTATAATGGGCTATGAGGCCACTGACAAGTTCAAGGGGTTTTAGAAGTCAGTGTAGCACGAAAACTAAAAGTTTCTGTTGCCGACCAGCGGCAACAATAAGAATAGGTTTTCTGGAATATGGAGTCGGGAAACTGGCAAGCCATATCATACCTTAACCACGTGGAAGGTTCTTAAAAATTAGATGACAAGGAGGTGTGATCACTCAGCCATCTTTCATTTAATCAACTCTTTGTTACAAGCCAACAGGTAGTATATTGGAGGCAAAACCCTTCCCCCAAGTTTGTCAGCATGCTGGCCCAATCAGCAGCTCCTTTAGTCTCTGGCGGTGGGACTTCCAATGTAACTGGAACCAGGAGAGAGGCGTGGCAAATAGCAGGAGGTGGGCAGAGTGGTGTGGTTATGAGAGGCAGGCAGGGTCTGAAGAATCAGACCTCAGGTGGTGTTGGGGGGTGGTTAACAAATTTCCATAGATATATTTCAAGTTTATAGATCTGTAAACAGAGATTTTTGAGAGGTAAAATAACCAATTGCCAGACGACTTTGCAGCTGTGATTCAGGCTGATTTTTGCCACAGGTTGGTGAGTAAGGCTGCACAGTTGAATCCAGTTGGAAATATGAAAGGACAGGATCAGGATGAATGTGTGTTCAGATATGTAACCTATGTAATAGATACATAGATAACCAGTGAAATTGGTTCCATGAACATTCAGGACCAAGCTGAGGTGAAGCACCCTAGGGTTATGCCCTTAAATGCTTTGGTACACACAGGGAATTATCAGATGACAGATCAGTGAAGGCCATTATCACCACAGTATTAGGTGTTCCTATCTTTTTGGGACTCAAATAAAGGTGTATATCCTTTCCTTGGTCTGTTGTAGCTGATAAATTTTCAGAAAATATGTCCTTGTTAGTCACGATTTATGCCGACGAATGGATAGGGTGGTATCTTTTCTGCTGACAGAAATAAGTCATTCATCAGTCTGTGCCATGCATATAGTGCAAAACAGATTGTGACATTTACCTGTACATACAGGTGCACAGTCATCTTATATTCTTAAAATGTAGTAAAAAATTGCTTGTCAAAATGAATATCACCTAGCAAGGTACAAGCAGAAAAAAAAAATCACTGGGCTACATGGAATAACTAAGGAGAGGACACAGAATGAACTCATATCTATGCACACATAATAACATACATACATACATACATACATATGTACGTACATACGTACAGACAGACAACCAGAATTTGTCTTAGTCCTCTATTCTCCCTATTCATATTTCCTCTTTTCTTCTATCTCTGCATCTTAGTTGTAGTCTCTTAAAGACTAGCTTTATTCTCCATGAACCAAATGACTACTGCCAGCAATTGCTACTTTATATCTTTCTCATTTTGCAGCTAGTAGTGCATGAAGAAAGCTGTGCTTACTAAGTAACAGTTACAGAACCTTGTCATTACATTTCCTGAATCCATGATGACATGCCTCATGTTTACCCTGATACAACATTGAGAAGACTGATCTTAGCCTGGACCGTGACTGTTGCTGAAAGTAGAGTGCAAGAGGCTGAGGAATGTGCCATTATTCCAGTATTTTCTTTCATGATTTTACAGTGTGAGTTAGCAACAAATCATCTTTCCTTTTTTATTGTTGTTTTTGTTTTTTTGGTTTTATTTATTTATTTATTTCCACTCCAGATTTTATCCCCATCACCCTCCTCCCTGGTCCATCCTCCAACTGTTCCACATCCCATACCTCCTCCCCATTCCTCATCTCCACGAGGATGTCCTCATCACCCAACTCACACACCACCAGACCTCTAAACTCCCTAGGGCCTCCAGTCTCTTGAGGGTTAGGTAAATCTCTGACTGGTCACAGACTGGCAGTGCTCTGCTGTATATGTTTAGGGGCCTCATATCAACTGGTTTATGCACTGCACCACTGGCTGGTGGTCCAGTGTCTGAGAGATCTCGGGGTTCCAGGTTGAAGTTAGTAAGAACCTTGCTTTCTGAATTGTTCATTCTGCTCCTGATGCTCTTCTAAGTGTTTTCTTTGTTTCTTCCTCAGAAGTAAAATTAACACTTTGCCACAACTTTCATTTAAGCTCAGTGCCAGAATTTGGAGTAGTTATCAGCTAGAAAGGCAAATGATTCATAGGTTTTGTCTTGTTTTTCAATTCATATTTCTTTTCAGCATTCACATATGTGCACACTTTTTTTTTTCATCTAGCATTACCAGTGTAGGTGATCTATTCCCTCCAATGTCCAAAACCAAACTATTCCTACAAAACAGGAGCAAAATTCATAATAAAATAAGCTATGATGTGTCTGTAACTGTGGCAAGAGTGTGGAAATGAAGAAATATCAAGATTAGCATGCGAAAAAAAAGCCCAGTCAATGAAGACAACTGGAAGCCTTTGCCAGTTAGGCTGTGTGTAACAGTCTGTGCATGTAGGAGAAATGCCCAGAATACACAAATCTATTCATAAAGCCTCATGAGACTTGTGCAACAGTGTATTTGGGCATATGCCTTTTCTTAGAGTAGTAGTATTTTATACCTGTTCTCAGGGTGTCTCTCCTTCTTAATAAACTGTCTTCACTGCTATGAGGTGAGAAGTAATCAGCTATCATTGATGTGATTCTTTATTCTGATACTCAACCATCTGGAAATGTCAGCAGGTGCTCTCTGCACTCAGATCTGGCTCTATAACATAGCTACTACCCTTCATTAATTCAAATTTACTATAACAGAAGGAATACTCTGGGTGACATTGTGCTTTTCTTAGCCGATTGTAGTGTTGATGACAGATTGATTACCAAGCGTGCTCATGGACAGAGGTGAAGAAGCAACAGGAGACAAAGGATGATATAAAGCTCCATAATGTCAAAGGAGCAAAGCATTGCTGGATTTAGTCGGCTGTGTGTACCTATTTTCTTCCTTCTTCGGGACTGCTACAAAATTTTTCACATAAACAAACAAGACAATGTTACTTGAGTTCATAGGTTCAGAGGCTCCCTCATGGCAGTGGTGGAGGGCAGGGTGAGAGAGCATGGCAGAACAGAATCATGCAACACCGCAGGTAGTAAGGAAGCCAGAGAAGAAAACAGTAGTGTTTACTTGTTGTCCGAGTTTCTCCTTTCTATTCAGTCTACAGTTGCTGTCATCCATACTTAGGGTCCACCTTCCTCCTCCAGGGAATTCTCTATGGCAGTAGCTGTTACTCGGCGCCCACCCACCAGCTACTGCCTTTCCCTGCCCGGATCCCCGTACGAGCCGCCAGTTGCCATGTTGACCATGTGTAACACCACTTATGACAAAAACACAAGACAGAAGACCTGCATTCACTCATCAAGACAGGACAAACAAACAAATTTACAGGAAACATGTAACATACAGATCAAAGACCAGGATTTTCTCCTGAATAAACCACAGAGAGAGTGGAGCGGTGAACCTCGGCCCAGCCCGCAGCCAGCACCACACAACCTGCCTCTCCTGTGCTGCACCTCTGTCTCTCGTAGGAGGTATTTTGGCTCCCTTCAGAATCCATACTTGAATTCAAGGAAATATTTTGATCCTGTTCATTCTCCATACTGGAGCCTACTGAGGAAACTGTCTGTCTTCGTTACCTGGGAATTAGTCAAACTTACCATCCCCCAAAGGCAGAGGGGAAATCCATCTGCCCTATTATTCCTGAGGGCCTTTCCTATTTTCTCCCAAGATTTCTTATCTATCTTGGTAAGTCCTTCCAGCCAAGGACAGTGAACTTCTATTTTATCTGATAAGTCTGTCAGTGCTTTCTTCTCAACCCTGATTCCTTTGTTAGAAGCAGCTTTTTTACGTTTAATACGACTGCTTTCATCTCATTCGAACTCATTCTCACTGTTAAACTCCTAGGTGAAATTAAAAGCAAGGTCAGCGCCAACTCAGCCTAGACCTGTATACTTCTTGCACACACAACAATTCCTCAATTTTAAAATAAGGCTAGCGCTAGCATTGAAAATATACTGTGCAGAGTGGTGTACGACTTTTTACTTTTACCTTCTGAATTCTTTTAGGCAGGATCCTGCTTCTTAATGGTGATTCCTTCTTCTATCCTCCGTATTTGAGCTACACGAGTTCGGACGCCATTATGAAACTTCCCGCAGTTTCATGAACCGGGTTCTGCCTTGACTGAAAGGAGAAAAGGAGAACCTGAAACACAGAGTTCGAGAACAAAAGGACAGGAAGCCAAGTTGAGGGTTTCCAATCAAGGCTTGCCACTTTACTTTTAGGTCTCAGCATTTATACATGAAAGCCAAACTGGATCTCTAGGTTACAATGACATTTGCATAACATAAACATTGAGAAGTTAGGGAAGAGTCAGGAGGGAGTCACAAGGGAGTCACTCAGGCAGGAAGATCACCAAGGGCTCCGAAGTCTGCGGATGTCCTCAGGCAATAGGTGTTGTAGCACTCCGGCATAGTTGTATCTCAGCTGAACTTCTAGGGGAACTTCTTTCAGAGATAAACTAATAGTCTGCTGAAGGTCTTTCAGCTTAATTCCTTAGGTGACCGCCTCTGGTGGAGGCCGCCAAAGGCCTGAGGCTGAACTGGGCATGGGAGGCAACAGTTATGGATGTCATTTGTAAGTGAAGCACTGACACATTGCAAACATTGAATTCACACATATTGAAATACTAAGCAAGCCTCATACCTTTTAAGATGCTAAAATCAGTGAAGTCATAGCTAAAATAAAAATAATATATCTGATTATCTGTAGGAATGAACTGTTTTGTATATAGTTATTAGATGATGTAAAATTCTTCTTCCTGCAAAGGACTTTTAAAGATGTTTCTAGCATACTTTGTCATAAATGTACTATAAGGGTCTTTTCAAATGATAAATTCAGAAAACATGACTAGTAGTTAAGTAAAAATTTTAAAAAAAGGGGGGTATTTCTCATGTATACCATAGCACAAATTATTATTGTGAGGCACTAAAGTACTTCTGGTGCTCTTCACAACTTGGAAAGCCATTTCCTGTGATATTTTGATTGTGTCTGAACTAGGAGTGTTTCCTTTCTTTCCTTCTGGCTTCTCTATCAATAATTGCTTTTCTTAATACAAACTAAGAGGTCTTAGTATTCTGCTTAAGTGAACTCCTTCACTTAGACTATTTCCATTATAATTGGTGTCCATAAAACTTTTCTATGTCCTGTTAAGACACAAGGATCTTAAAAACCTAGTTATTGTGAATTACTGGGAAGCTCTAATTGACCATGAGAGGTCTGTTTGAAACAGATACATAAGGGTGGGAGATAGCTGTGGGATGAATCCCAGTTTCAGGAAGCACCTCTTTCCAACTGATGAAACTGCCTCCTGCAATGACAGCACACGGAAGCTTCCTTCTATTGAATTCAGCCAGTGGGGAAACACAGCCAACTTGACTCCAGGACCCAAGTTCACAGAAGCCCCTTTTCAAGAGGCTAAACTCAGAACAAGTTTGACTGCCTCCTGGATTGAAACAGTTTTGAGAGATATCCACATTGCTTGTTAGCTTCCGCATTATAAAAGCTCAACTTTGGCAATGCTCATATGTCCCATGCCTCCTTTCCATAGTTCTTCATTATTCTGTCTATCTCTGCAGCCATGTCCAGTTGCATTAGCATTTATGCCTCCCTTTGGCCATATGGAATGGTAGTAATACAAACATTTGCCATCTGTTAAACTTTTTCCTTAGTTAGATACTTTTAAAATATTGAGCATTGCTTTTCTCTGTTGCCTTATTGATATTTCAAATATTCTTTTATAAATGAAGAAGTGGAAGTATTCTCACCTTAATAGCATGACAATTTATTAATTTTACAATTGTGTCTCTGTGTGTGTGTTTTCTTGTGTTTATGTGTGCCTGTGTGGTGATTGCAGAAGCCAGGGTATATCTAAAGGAATTAATTGAACTTATAGGCACTTGTGAATCACTTGATGTGTGTGGTTCTTCAGGAAGATAAGAATTGATCTATTTCAAGATTCAGCAATTAGGAATATTCTCAAAAGATGTTTTAACCTACCACAGAGATACATGATCAAACAAATTCACTGCTGCTCTAGTCATAATATCCATAAATTGAAAAAATCTAGGTGTACTCCAACAGAAGAAGGATAAAGAAAAATGGTGCACTTACTCAATGGAATATTACTTAGTGGTTAAGAAATGGCATCAAATAATTTGTAAGGAAATAAATGGAACTAGAATAAAATCATCCCTACAAAGATTACACATGTTGGGACTAATGGTTCTAGCATGATATGAATAGCAGAGAATGACCAAGTAGATCATCAATGGGTAGAGAGGCCCTTGGCCCTGTGAAGGTTCTATGCCCCAGTGTAGGGGAATGCTAGTGCCAGGAAGGAAAGGGTAGGGATAGTAAGCAGGGGGAGGGAGGAGGGAACAAGGATTTGTTTTTGTTTTTGTTTGTGTTATTTTACTTTATTTTATTTTTTGGAGGGGAACCTGGGAAAGGAGATATTGTATGACATGCAAATAAAGAAAACATCTAATAAAAAAACAAAAAAATCATCCCAAGTGAGGTAACCTAGACTCAGAAAGACAAATACAATATTTACTTATATATGGATATTAGCTGTAAAGGCATGTATAACCAAACTACCTTTTTTTTATTTTTATTTATTTTTTATTAGATATTTTCTTTATTTACATGTAAATTTCTCCTTTCCCAGTTTCCCCTCTGAGAAACAAAGAAACAAACAAAAACAACAAAAACAAACCCCTGTTGCCTCCCCCCATCCCCATGCCTGCCA